>NW_027112716.1:644328-644588 GCF_000696795.3 Halyomorpha halys | reverse complement strand
TTCCTTCTTCCCTAGCTCCTTTGCCAACTGTATCTTTAGCACCAGAGAGAAGAATTGCATTCGACCCTGTACTTCGATCGTCTCAAGCATCTCGCTAAATTTGTCTTGAATTCTGTTATAGCGTGCCAGGAGTTCTGCGGCATACTGACCATTAGACTGTCTCGTTTTTTTAGTTTCTCGGAACATCATGAATATATCTTCCTCTGGGGCCCACCGTCCTCCTCCAAACGCCTTCTTTAATCTTTCCTTGATAACTCTCC
>NW_027112716.1:643712-644278 GCF_000696795.3 Halyomorpha halys | reverse complement strand
TTAATCGCCATCATTTTAGTATGAGGGTCTCGCGAACTGTTTCTTTTTTATCGCCATAATGGCCACGTGACTTATGGAATTGGCAGAGGTTGAGTCTACCCGGACGCCATTTTGTTTTCATGTCGTCACCATTTTATTATGAGGGTCTCGCGGTCTTTTTCTTTTCGTCGCAGCCATATTGATCACGTGACTTATGGAATTGGAAGAGGCTGAGTGTACCCAGCCGCCATTTTGTTTTTGATCCCCTTAATTTTATTCTGAGGGTCTCGCGACCTGTTTCTTTTCGTTCAACGCCATATTGTGAGGCTAAGTCTATCCGGACGTCATCTTGTTTTTATGTCGTCGCTATTTTTATTATGAGGGTCTCGCGGCCTTTTTCTTGTCGTTTACCGCCATATTGGCCACGTGACTTAAGGAATTGGCAGAGTTTGAGTGTACCCGGCCACCATTTTCTTTATTAATAGCCATCAGTTTATTATGAGGGTCTCACGACCTGTTTCTTTTCTTTCACCGCCATATTGGCATGGGCTGAGTCTACCCGGACGCCAGTTTGTTTTTGATCGTCG
>NW_027112716.1:625576-639282 GCF_000696795.3 Halyomorpha halys | reverse complement strand
AAAAAAAAAAAAAAAAAAATTATATTGTACCCAGAAACGTGAATAATTTGAATTGCTCAATGAGACACTGTTGTCTCAGAGCATCATGGCTTATTGTAAAATTGTAAATAATTCAAGAACAATAAAATCTCTCTCTCTCTCTCTCTCTCTCTCAGTAAATTATAATTGAGTCGAAACTAATATCTTTTAGGTATTTCAGATGTAGATTATATGGTAAATAAATATTCAAATAATTCAATTTTTCAAATAATTTTTTTTTCAGGGAAAATGGTTTCAAAGCCGAATCGGAATAATAAGAAGCAGAGAGATCTGTCGGAGAAAGTAAAAGCCATCGATGCAGAACTCATGTCCTTTTACGAGTTTTGCGAAAAAATGGGGTTCACACAGGAGGAAATGGACACGATTTGTTCTCCACTCAAGGAGGTCATGTCCAAACACAGTATGGCCCGCGTCGCTAAGGGTCTCCTAGCCGTTCTCCTGATATTCGCTGCGATTTATTGTGCCACCCACGTTGGACCCTTGGCTACTCATACGACAGCAGTCGGAAGAATTGCTATGATAAAGGTATAGTCACGGTGTGCCATGCCTATCAATTATTTTATACGATTTAGGCACTGATGGATAAAAGAAATTCATACAATACACAGTTAAATAACGTGTATGTGGATTATTAAAGTATTATTGTTTAATTAAAATTCAATTTTTAATGTATCCAAAAATATATATTTCTTATTAAAAAATTAAAAATATTTTCCCAGGATGTTAACAAATTTCCGGAAATGATATACGAGTACTTTTGGTAAATCAAAGATTTTAGAAAACTCCGTTTCTACCATAAATTCATAGAAGGTAGAGAGTGACGAAAAACGCATAAATAAACTTAATTTATAAATAAGAGTTTTTATTTTCCCATGGCTGTTATGACAATATACAGTTTTTACTTTTGCTATATATGAAATTGATTCCTACGAAAGTAGAATTGTGTGATGAACGCCTTGCATGCGATTTTTCCTAATTTGTTTATTTCATTGCAGTCTAAGTGTGAGAGGACAATAAAGAAGAAGTAGCTTTCCATTTCAACGGAATAACAGAAAATGCCATCGAAACTAAATTTTGATCCATATTTGTTAACATTGTTGGAAATATCACAAGAAATTTTCTTAATTTTTGATATCGCAGTGAAAAACCACTCCTTCAATTTATATTTTTTTGCAAAACAGTAAATGCAATAATTTTTTCAATTTGAATGTTTTAACTAGTTAACCTGTTAGAGAAGCAGTAACTTGTGATTTTGTCGGCAAAGAAGAGTGAAATAACTATAAAAAAATTGTCTTTCAATATTTATAATTTTTTATAGCCATCTTGATTGTTATTATTTATTGTTGTTCAGGTGCTTTCTTTCTGGGATTGGCAATATTTGTTCCATGAGCAGTGCTTGATTGAAAATCCGTTGTATGGAGAGTACGGTTTGACCCAAGAAGATTGCATGGTAAGGACTACAAAATTTACATTTATTTTTAAAAAACTTACATTAAAATTTTTCGTATTAAAAAAAAAAAGATGCTTCCTAACACACAAATCAGATTTAAAATATTGCATAAATATACTTCAACTTTAAAAACCTTAAATTTGGGTGAATGGTAAGGACTTTTGTTTTACAGTTTCTTGAATACTAAACATTAATTCATATATGTTTTCGGTAATGTCATTAATTGATTGACTCATTTATTTATTTGTGAAATTTCCTTTCTTTTTAAATCAATATTTTTTTTAGACATCAAACCTTATTATTTGTTTAAATTCGATTATAAAAAGCGTCTATACAGGTTAAGTGAGTAGTCAAAAGCTGGAATGATTGATGAGGCCAGTAGTCCATTCCACCGAACAAGAGGACTGAGGTGAAGACGTTCTACAGTTTTAAGCATCATACAAGTCGAGCTTCTTCAGACAATGCCACCAAACATGCAGTTTACGTGTTCTTCTTTACCTAATTCATTTCCAATTATTTCCTTTCATGAAACAATTTAAGACATAAGTAAATGAAGGTGATATGTGACAGTTCAGGAAAAATTGAGATTTGTTTATTTTTTGTATCTTTTGGATATTGGTAATGTTGACTCTGTAGAGTAATAATATTATCTTCTGGCCTAGTAGAACATTATTATAACTGTTTAGTTTAGGTATTCCCCGGAGTAAAAGTTTGGGGATATTACCCAAATAATACTAATATGGGAAATATTACCCTGGTATGGCTGGTTTAAATAAAGAAGTGGACGGTATTTTTAAATTATAACTATGACAAACAAAATAAAATGACTCTATTTTGGATGATTAATGACAATACATTGTTGTTTGCCAAAAATGATTACAATTTGTGTTGTATTAGCTTTAATTTTGATAGATTACAATTACTTGCTGTTGATGTATAGTGAGGACTTGTTCTTCTGCTGTGTTCTTTTGTTCCCTCATCCTGATTTCGTTCCCTGCCTGGTGGTGTTGGTTAACCTATTCACTCATCCTGAGAAAATAGTTACTGCTCATTGCCCTGAGTTCACTTGTCTGTCTTACCTCTTCACTCTCAAGAGGTATTTAGCCTACTTCTCTCTTCTTCCACCGGATGGCAGCATCTTCACACTCATCCTGAGTTCCACTCAAATGTGAGGGAGGACATTTTCCCCAAACAAACCGCCCACCTAAATTAAGCTGGGCTAATTTATAATAAACAAAACTGTGGGGTACATGTGCACAGGATATGGTTTTAAAGATGTTTCAATATTAGAGGCCTTTTAATATAGAAGGATACTGACCAGCATGAACAGAATGTTTTGTGAAAATGTTTATACAATGCAGAAAGATAAAGGAAACAAAGTTTGAATATATAATGATCAAACATAATAATTAAGTTTATGTATGGAAATAAATTCTATAACCCATGTATATAAAATAGGAAATAGTAAACGTTGACACAAATTAAGAACGTAAATGCACACCCTAAGTGTATGTGTTAACAAAGCAAATTCAAAATAAATAACTAACCGAACAAAACTACAAAATAAAGTCTCACCTCTTAGTAACCTGTGGTCAAAGAGAAGTTTATAACCCATGTAATAACAGTAATAATGTTAATAATTAATTCTTATATTAACAACAGAAAATTACAAAAAAAATACCAAGACAAACCCTAATGTAACCAAAGTTTCAGTCTGTTGCAAAACTTATGGTCATCTGTCAGGAGGTTTTCTAGGTTCTGTTAACACGTGCATTGATGTTATAGTCAAACGTAGTGCATTTGACAGTTCTTCTGAATGTTCCGAGTCTACCTGAAGCTGGATCTGCTCTGCATGGCATGGATGAGTTCCTAAAACTCCGGCCGATGCTTTTGCGATCCAGCCTCGTCCAGTAATAGCAGTGGTGTAAGTTCCTTGGTCAAAATCGCTTTCATACAGAAGGAGATGAAGCTCAGTTTTGCACCGTAATAAAATATGTTACCTTGATTTTTGTTATTAGAAGGTTGTTGTAAGAACATACTATCAAGGGGTGATCCCGATATAGCATGGCAGTTAAGATTTGAAGATAGCGGTGCTTTATCTTCTGAATTGGAAAAAGCAGTTATATATTGTAATTGAAGTTTTGAAGAGTTCATTTGAGTTGCCGAAGGAGTCCTTTGGGTGTACTGAATATCTGAATAAGTAACCAGAGGTGAAATAACAGCTGGTGTTGTTGCTACTGAAACTGTCGGTTGAGACTGTCTAGCTAGTGGTAATGAACTTCGTTGAGGATGGATGAGGAACTGGAGAGTTCTTTTGTGTTCGAATATTTCCATGTTCATGGCTGATGGATGATATCATCAATTCGGTTCCATTCTGAACATTTTTCATGTTGGTTTTCCTATTGGTTTGAACAGGAGTGGTCTTAGGGATCTGATGTAGTATTGCTGGAATTTCTGATTATTCTGTCCAGATTACAGTAAGCAGAGTGAAATTCTCCAAATTGTCTCTGCTAATATGAGCTTTAAACTCACTTCTTCCATTAGCATTAGGTATTCCATTTTTGGATACTAACATATTATCTGCCTGTACTTCGTTCTTGGAGGTAATAGGTTTTACTTTTGGTTGTTTATCCTCCGAAGTATTCAGCATATATTTGAAAATGGAATCACTTGATAGCCAATTCCAATTTCTCTATTCAAAGACAGATGTCTCACAGTTTGTTCCCATTGGTGATCCATGTAATTGGTAAGCTCAGAACTGGTTGCTGCGTCCGCAGCTGTAACTTGTGGCAAACCCATTTGCTCATGTTGGTGCAATGTGCCTTGTTGAGAATATGCAACTAGTAAGGTATTCACCTTAGGAGTACTAAGCGCTATAAGTGGCCTTGGTGGTGTGTTGGTATACATTGCCGATCTTGGAGACATCTGAAAAGATAACTGCAATAAAGTAGCTCTAAACTGATGACTGATGCCTTGTGAGTGAAATTTGGGTCAGTTTAACATTGGCTACCTCAACATCAATAGGCCTAGCCAAGCTTTGCTGAAAACCTTGCTGTGCTCCTGTTGATTTAAGTGTGATAACACATTTGAGCTGGTATGGAATGAAGTATTATAGTCTGCTGGCATTTGTTGAATCTCAGAAAAATATTGCTTGTGACAAGACTGTTGATGAGATTGAAGAGATTATTGGTGAATGGTACTACTACTATAGCCTCCATTATTTTCTTTCTAGCCTGCTTTGAGAGTGATGTTGCTGATTTCCTTTATACATAGTTCCTATATTTTGATGAATCATAGCATCTATTGAATCTTGTTTAATAACAGGATAGATCTGACTTGATTCTTGGTTACCTGGTTTTTGTTGGTTTGGATTATTATTTGATTGGAGATTCTCTGATAGTTGAATCCAAGGACGAATCTGAGCTGCTTGCTTGCTCGAACAAGAAATATCTTGCCAAAATAATTTCATCCCTGCATGCGTCATACATGTCTTGCATGCTTTGACTAGTGAGGTCACCTAGTAACACTAGTAACAACTAGAATGGCGTCATACTCATCCCATTTTTCCTGAAATGTCTGCCAATCAGACTGGGAAGCTTCTAAATGAGCTTCGAATAAGGTAGCTCTCTGAAGATCAGCAAGAGCGTTTACTCCGGTTTCTGCTCAGCCAATAATGTTCCGATGTAAACACTTAAGTTTCTTCTGAAGTGTTGCAATTTGAACTCCACAATTGGGTGTAGAATCTATTGGTCTGGTTGCCATACTATTCATGTGATAGACCAACCAGGCAAAGGGAACGAAGAGAGGCAAGAATATGAGGGAACAAAAAAAAAATTAAGCGAACCAGGCATTGATAGAATTGCTGAAGAAGTATGATTAATTAAATCATGTAAAACCAACAGACTATGAAGAGTGAGAAAATGTTGAATAACCTTGAACGTCAAATGAGTGGGTGACGTTAAAAATACAGCTCAAGAGTCCTGATGCCTCTTTTAAGCTGGGTCAATGATAGGTAATAATTTGTAATTGCAGGGGTGTGTAGGAAAACCCAAGTCTTACTGTCACAAGATGTGCTTGGTTTGAAGTACCAAGTTTTAGAATGTTGCAATCTCTTTGTAGAGTGAACGAGTCGTTCGTGAATGCCTGATATGGTCGTTCCGAAGATGATGCATGGCTAGTATCACATGCAATTTGTGCACTGAATTTCTGTTAACTAGTGCCTGTTTTTAAAGTGATAAGTAATGATGAATGATTGTAAACAATACTGATTTGATGTATTCATTTACCAACAATGAAATTATTGATGATGTATAATATCAATGATAAATAAATAGTCTTTATGATTAAATTAAATGCCTGGTGGTTTTTGTGTACATGTTACATGAAGACACAATGCTTATAGTATGTTATTTGTGAATAAAACACATGGTATTTAAATTAGGCAGTAAATAATTGTTGGTTTTTATAATGCTGATTATTGGCCTTCACTATCAGCCTGAATTTAAATTATTAATGATGATCAATAGTGATTGATTTAGGTTTCTAACTGAGTGAACCCTACACTATACTTTAATTATCTAATCTTAAAATCACAAACAATGAGTTGGCCATGTTCATATGAATTAAAATTGGCTTTAATGAATTTTTCATAACTAATTTTTAGGTAATTCAAATTTGACAATCAGTTACAACTTGATGTGTTCATCCCTAATCTAAAACTTAGATACATTCTATTGTAACAATATTGTGTTCCCTTATAATAATCACCATGAATGGACCCGCGTATCGCTGTATCTCTTTACCCCTGTTAGATCCCAACTTCCTATATACGATCGTCCCGATTTTGATTCCTCCCATCCTATCTGTGACCTTTAAATTCTCCCGAGTTACCCTCCTGGATTATTCCTTTTCCATTCTTCCCCGGGCCTTTTCACATAACTTTATTCGAGCAACATGGTTGTTGTGGAATCTCCGAGATTCCGCGATGATCGGTTTTGCCCTGATGATACGCGACAGTCTCCTCTCTATTGTTTCTTGGTTTAACTAGGCTTCTTCTATTTTCTAGTCCATAGCTCTTTCTCTTCTACCATTCCCGTGTTCTCTCCTCCTCCAAGGGTTGGGCATGTTTCTTGGCCGTTGGTATTCTGTCCGAGTCCACCCTGGTTCTTCTACTTCCATTGGGGCCTCTACCTCTCTAGCGCTCGCTTCTTTGAGATCTTGGGCTATTTCCACAAATGAGCGCTCTCTCGGAAATCCTTCCTTCTTCCCTAGCTCCTTTGGCAACTGTATCTTTAGTACCAGGGATAAGAATTGCATTCGGCCTTGTACCTGAATTGTTTCCATCATTTCGCTCAGTTCATCTTGAATTCTGTTAAAGCGAGCCAGGAGTTCCGCGGCATATAGCCCACTAGACTGTTTCGGTTTCTTTGTCTCTTGGATCATCATGAATATGTCTTCCTCTGGGGCCCACCGTTCTTATAGAGCCCAAAAAGTTCACCATTTTCCCTTCTTCACCGATTACAATTCTCGCATACGGGCCAAAAGATTCTCCTCAGAATTACTTTTTCAAACCTGTCTAGCAGGTTAATGCTTTTATTGCTTAGGGTCCAAGTTTTGATATCACCCAGTTTCTGTTCAATATACGGAAGGAGCCTATTGTACATGGATATGGAAAAAATTTTATATGGAGTGTTAACTAATCGCTTGATAGTTGCTGCATATCGTTGAATCTCCTTTCTTCTTGTATATAGGCACTACTACAGCCTCATTCCACTCCTTGGGTATGGTCTCCTCTTCCCATGTCTGAGCTATCAGGCCCTGTAGTTCCCTGGTGATTCCGTGATGCCCTGCTTTAAATAATTCTGCTGGGAGTCCATGATTACCGGGTGATTTATTATTTTTGAGTTTAAAAAAGATATCTTCGATGTCCTCTACATCGGGCGGAATGGCTTCCAAATCTTAATAACCACTGGTGATTGTGACAATTCTCTGCTTCTCTCAGGTAAATAAGCTCTTGAAATATTGGCGCCACCTTTCTTTGATTAGGTTGACTCTCCTGATCGGTCCACACTTTACGCTATTCACCAACTTGCGGGACTCATTTGTACTTCTTGAGCTTTCAATTCCCTCAATATGCTTCCTTAATGCTTCCCTCTTTTTGGTTCTAACTAATCCCTTCGTGTGCATCCTGGCATCTTTGTACTCATTGTGACTGAGCCACACTATCATTCCGCTTCTGGATTGCCTGTACACATTCTTTGTTAAACCAATAGTTACGAGGATGTCTGGTTTTTTCTCCAAAAACACTTCTTTAGCAGTCTGGGCCAATCCTACCTTGATACACCTCCACCTGCTTTCACTTGTCGCCGTAGCTTCACCAACTGTTCCGCTTATGACTATCTCATGAAACTTCTCAAAAACTTAGTTACCTTTTCTTTGGTCTTTAGATCTGCTCGTATCGGATTTGATGTTTCTTTGCAGTACATTTTATTCATTGGTGGAGTTTCATCATAATGAGGTGATGATCCGTGTTAACGTCATCCTGTATACGATCATAAATCATTTATACAATTAAAGTTTTTGAAGGAGGATACCAAAACGTGATCAATTTGACTTACTGCGGTGCCATCCGGAGAGTGCCATGATTCTTTATGGATATTTTTATGAGGGAACATAGTGCCTACTTCTTAACAGCCATAGAGTTCGATGATGCAATGCTTACCATTCTGTACCCATTGTCATTAGTTCTACGGTGTAACCTATGAACTCCTATGGTGGGTCTCAGCTCCTTTTTCTTACCAATCTGATCATTAAAGTCTCCCAACACGATTTCCATATCGTAACTGGGACATGCACTATATGCATATTCCAATTGTTCATAAAAGATATCTTTCTCCTCTTCATCCTTCTCTTTTGTAGGGGCACACATATGAAACTAATGTTCTGGAAATGGCCCCTAATGCGTAGTTTGCATAGCCATTCGTAATTGGTTGGAAATTCATCATTTGGAAATGTTTTATAACTTAATAAAGGTTTGTTAGGATCTCTTCTGTAAAGCCTAGTTTGTTTACTGTAATTCCATTGGTTGCATAGTTAAGCATTCAATTTTTTCTCAAAATGTTATCATGTACATACTTCAAAGTTTTGTGTCTCCTTTGTGACAAAATGATGTAAGAAGTGACTATGTTCTTATCAATAAATGTATTGCTAACAAACCATTGGATATGGTAATTTCAGCTATGTTTATACCATTAACTATAACAAACTAGGTGAACAATGCACATCAAGTTGTAACTGATTGTCAAATTTGAATTACCTAAAAATTAGTTATGAAAAATTCATTAAAGCCAATTTCAATTCATATGAACATAGTCAACTCATTGTTTGTGATTTTAAGATTAGACAATTAAAGTACAGTGTAGGGTTCACTGAGTTAGAAACCTAAAGCAATCACTATTGATCTTCATTAATTGTGTAATAATTTAAATTCAGACTGATAGTGAAGGCCAATAATCAGCATTTATAAAGACCAACAATTATTTACTACCTAATTTCTCAACACACCAGGACACCCTAAGAGTAGAGGAGGCATAGAACGGCTTCATGGCACAATGAGTGACCATCTTCGACTATATCAGGTTGATCAGGGACTGGAACCGAACGAGGCAATGCCTAAGGCGATTGTGGCATACAATCATTCTGTACATACACCAGCGGGACTATAAGGGCACGGCAGCAAACGGAGAAGAAATACACAACAACCATGTTGGTCGAATAAAGTTATGTGAAAAGGCCCGGGGAAGAATGGAAAAGGAAAAATCCAGGAGGGTAACTCGGGAGAATTTAAAGGTCACAGATAGAATGGGAGCATTCAAAATCGGGACGATCGTATATAGGAAGTTGGAATCTAACAGGGGTAAAGAGATACAGCGATACGAGGGTCCATTCATGGTGATTATTATAAGGGAACACAATATTGTTGCAATAGAATGTATCAGAGAACCCCATATTGAAGAATTAAAACTTCCGGCAATAACAATATAAAAACTGAAGTGTTCTCTTACTAGATTGTATTACAGAAAATCTAGTTATTTATTCTATTTATTGTTTTGTTTTAAAATTGTTATTTCTTTTCGTTTTTTCTCTTTCATGATATTATTAGGTTGATAGGATTTGTTTTTATTTAAATAATTTTTCTTTATTGTTCTTGTTTTTATGTTATTATATTATATAGTATACATATATAGTTAAGTATCGGCGAAGGCAAAGTGTCAAAAAAGAGAAGAAGGAATAAGATCTATCACGTGTGAACTGCTGTAACATACTGGCTTTATTGGTTTCGGTACATCTCAGTAGGGATAAAAGGCCGATTCTGGCCCACCTCAATGAGTCAATTTGGACTTTGGACACTAGCCTTGAACCAGCCTTAACCACTTCCGTGACCGTGGACTTTGGACCCTAGCCTCGAACCCACCTTAACCACTGGTCACGTGATCTATGAGGGGGGGTTTGAATTTAAATTTTTACATCGGCAGGCAGGCAATCGGAGGCTAGTATTCGGTATGTGATCCCCTGGCGGGGGATTTAAATTCAAATTTAGCTCAACATAACCATTCACATGATCATTATGCCACGCCCTCTTTTAAGTCACGTGACCGTCACCAGGGGCTGTTCGGACGTCATTTTATTTTTATTTTGTTACCCCCACCACCCATCGAAGGTAACCACTTCTTATATTATAACCTCCGTACGCCATTTTAGTTTTTCTTGCAACTTTATAGATTGAGGGTTTTAGAAGTACCATAGTGTGCCCGACCGCCATTTTGCTTTTATACGGTTTGGTGGAGCCTGATTGCGCCATTTTGTATTTTACTCACGAACATTTTATTATGAGGGTCTTGCGATCTTCTTCTTTTCGTTATTCGCCATTTTGTGTGTCGCGGTCCTTTTCTTTTCGTTCGTTACCATTTTATTGCAATTCTAGGGATAAACAAACTTAGAGATAAATAGAACTGTTATTAAGTAGTACTTTTTAATCTCTCTTATCTTTTAATAATTTCGACTTTAAACCTTATTTCCTCTGTTTTTAATCTTTTAATGTAAACAATGTGAATAATTTGAACTGGTTAAACCTAAAATATAAACACTGATATGTAGACCTTTATCTTTTAAGCCCTTCGATGAATGTAAACTTGTACTTTAGGTTTTATCAGTTCAAATTATTTACACTGAAAGATTAGGAACAGAGGGGATTAAGGTTCAAAATGAACAATATGGCAGTGATCGAAAGGAATAAGATCCCGAGACCCTCGTAATAAAACAGATTATACAAGTTCAAAGTCCCTTGTTTACATTCATCCAAGGGAATAGAAGATAAAGGTATACATATCAGTGTTTAGGTTTAACCAGTTCAAATTATTTACACTGAAAGATTAGGAACAGAGGGGATTAAGGTTTAAAATGACCAATAAGTCATTGATCGAAAGGAATAAGATCGCGAGACCCTCGTAATAAAACAGATTATACAAGTTCAAAGTCCCTTGTTTACATTCATCCAAGGGATTAGAAGATAAAAGTCTACATATCAGTGTTTAGGTTTAACCAGTTCAAATTATTTACACTAAAAGATTAAGAACCGAGGGGATTATGGTTCAAAGTGACCAATATGGCAGTGATCAAAAGGAATAAGATTGCGAGACCCTCGTAATAAAACAGGGGTGAAAAAAATTCAAAATGACGGTCGGGCACACTCAGCCGCTAGCTATTAAAATGGCGGTGAACAAGAAAAAGACGATACCGTCGTAATAAAATGATGACGAAAAAGAAAATCAAAATGGCGGTCAGGCACATTCAACTTCTGCCAAACCCGTGAGTCTCTCAAAAAGCAGGAAACCAAAAGGGCGAAAGGAGGTTATTATTTATAAAGTGGTTACCTTGCCTTTTGATGGATGGTGGAGTGGACAAAATAAAGATTAATTAGCGTACGGGGACACTTAGCCTCTATGAAAATCCAGAAATATTTGAAATATCAGAAAAATAAAATGGTTGCCGGGTACACTCAGCCCCTGTCATAACCTAAAGTTTTTCAAGTCGCAGCAAAAAAATGGCAGTCGGACACACTCAACCACTTCCTAAAGGCTAAGTCTCCTAAGTCGCAGGGAAAAGCGAAATGTTGGAGGGGGTTATAGTGGGTATCTGACCCACCTAATCAATGGGTGGTGGGGATAAACAAATGAAAGACAAAATGGCGTCCAGGCACACTTAGCCTCTATGAAAATACATAAATATTTGGAACATCAGAAAAATAAAATGGCGGCCGGACACACTCAGCCCCTGTGAAAACCTCCGGTTTCCTAAGTTGCAGTAAAACAAAATGGCAAAGGAAGGTTATTGTATAAAAAGTGGTTATCAAAGGACCTGGATAAGTGGTGGGGGTAAACAAAATTACGACCAAAAACATAATGACGGTTGGGCACACTCAGCCAATTCCTAAATCCTAAGTCTCTTAAGTCGTAGGGAAAAACGAAATGGCGGAGGGGGGTTATAGTGGGTATTTGACCCATCAATAAGGAGTGGAGATAGACAAACGAAAGGCAAAATGACGTCCGGGTATACTCAACCTTTGGTAGGCATGCACACTTAGCCACTATGAAAATCCACAAATATTTGAAACATCAGAAAAATAAAATGGTGACCGAGCACACTCAGGCCCTATCAAAACCTCAGGGTTCCTAAACTGTAGTAAAAACAAAACGGTGATCGGGCACACTCATCCACTTCCTAAAGCCTAAGTATCTTAAGTCACAGGGAAAACTAAATGACGGCCGGGTTCACTCAGCCTCTGCCAAAGCCGTAAGCCTCTCAAACAACATAAAAAACGAAATGGGGGTCGGGCAAACTCAGTTCCTGGTTTTAGAATAAAAGTGGGTACCTGAGGTTATGAGTGGTTTAGGTTATGTCAAGCTAAAATTAAATTTAAATCCCCTCACATACTGACAATGAAATGGCGGCCGGGTACATTAAGCCTCTTCCAAATCTGTAAGTCTCTCAAACAAGGGAAAAAATGGCGGCAGGGCACACTCAGCCCCTGGTTTTAGTATAAAAGTGGGTACCTCATCCATCAATGGGTGGTGGGGATAACGCGAGACCCTCATAATACAATGGTGTCTTTCCAAAACAAAATGGTGGCCGGGTACCTCTGCCAAACACGTAAGTCTCTAAAACAGGATAACAACAAAATGAGACAGCACCACTCCTAGCGCATACTCACTCATATCTGTGTAATAATTTAGAGTCCTCAACAACCTCCAAATTCCTTTTATGTCACTAGGTACCGCAATTTTCTGAATAGCTGAAACTTTATCCGGGTCTGGTTTAACTCCCTCCCTAGAAATCGTGTGACCCAAAAATTGTATTTGTTCTTGCCCCAGCGACGAGGCTATGATAAGAGCTATGGCAGCCTATAACCACTCCGTGCATACAGTAACGGGATTCACTCCATTCGAAATTCTGTTCGGACTTAGAGGGCGCAAACGCGATTATAGAAACACGGTGATCGACGGAGAGGAGATCGTCGGTAACGGTATGGCACTGAGAAAAACGTGGGACAAAGTGAATATGCATATATTTCTGGTGGAATATGCGGAAAACGATTCAGGTGATAACCGGGTACTGTGAGGTGTGCCTCAGCACCAAATACGACCGACACCTACCCAAGGCGACACAAGAGGAGACCGACTGCGAGCGCACCATTAGTAGAACTGCAAATCGATATTTTCACCTGGAGGGGTTACAAGTGGATTACAGTGATTGACTTCTTTGGCAAAGTGGCCATGGCACATCAGATTTGAGAAAGAACGGTCGATGCAGTATTGGGAGCGCTGAGTTTATGGTTCCAGTTCTGTGGAGTACCGGAAAGGATATCGTCTGATGCGGGACGGGAGTTCGATAAGTCAGGGAGGAAATGAAGGCTTTGGAGGTAAGGTGGCATCTAAACATCCCAGGACACCCTAAGAGCAGGGGGGGGGTGGAGTATAGAGAGGCTACACGGTACGTTAAGTGATCACTTGCGGGTGTACCAAGTTATGGTAGCAATTCCTGCTGACTCTACAACTCCGAGCCACCTCCCTCAACAGCTCCTATATATACCCCCCATAAATCCCAAGCTTGTCAGATCTGTACCAGTAATAGTTGTAGCATGTCGTAATGTTCATTGTAC
>NW_027112716.1:620861-623426 GCF_000696795.3 Halyomorpha halys | reverse complement strand
CTCTCTCTCTCTCTCTCTCTACATCTCATTCGCTGGTTGTAAAAATACTTTTACAGTTGTGAATATACTTAATAAAGTAAAAAAAAAAAAAACTCAGAAAAACGGAAACAATATTATAATAACTATCACGAACCCAAATTTTACAAAGATACGAGACACCAACAGAATTACCCACCAAGAGACTACCATCGGGACCATTATTATGATGATCGTGACTCAAATCAAGATAAAAGAAATAATCCACATAGAGAACAATGGAAACCGGAAGAGCAGAAACGATTCTTTCAGGACTCAGGACAACATAAAAATAGGGGCTCAGGGCAGCAAAGAAACCATAAGCCCGTCGAAAAAGGAGAACCTTCAAACACGGTATCGATGCGTACCAGAAATTCAACCCCAACAACCGGTGTATCAACTAGACTAGGAAGATCCTAGAGATAGGGAAATAAGAGAACTCCGTGAGCAATTGGAAATGCTCACTGCTAATCGAGAAGAATCCGAAAATCATTTTTTAGGAGACGACCCAGATCCAGACTACAAAACATAAAAAAATTCGAACTTCACACTACCAATTTCCATAAACTTCCGTTCGTAATAGATAGAAAGAATCGGAAATGGTTATTGGATACAGGGTCGCAAAAAAAATTATATAAACCCAAAAATAGTCCCACCAGGAATTCAACGCCAAAAAGAAGATTTCTTCGTCGTGACCGCCGCCGGAGAAGAAAAAGGCACAGAGACTCTAACCATTAATATTCACAATATTTTTTTAAAATGTCCATTTAAAGTAAAAATTTTTATATTAGATTTTAGTCCAAATTATGACGTTTTAATCGGTTCCGAACTTATGGATGATTTAAATTTTAAAGTATATTTTGAAAATAGAACAATTAAGTCACAGCACGAGTTTCCTTTTATAATGGAAACAGACTCTTTAGCGATAGAAATAAAAGAAGGACAAAATCTGGCAGACTTACCAAAAGGTAAAAATTTCTTTATAGACTACAAGGAAGATGGCATTGAAATACCCCCCGGAATCTACAGAGATACAGTTAAGATAATAGGTAACCAAAAAGGAACAATTAAATTGCCCTTAATGAATTTACATGAAGTAGACATAATCGACCCACCGACATACATGAACTTGTCCGGATTGAACATATTCCCCCTCAACACAGAACCGAATTATTAAATCTTTTAAAAAATTATCCAACAATTTTTAAAACGGAAAAAGATAAATTATCTGCAACTGACTTACTGGAGCACCAAATTAAAACTAAAACTGACGAACCAATTTACTCACGCAATTACCGTTACCCACAACAATTTAGAGAACAGATTAGAGAGGAAATTAACAAAATGTTGGACAACAAAATCATCACTCCTAGTAACTCTCCTTATAATTCGCATGTATGGGTAGTTCCAAAACAAGCTGACGCATCAGGTTAGAAAAAAAATCGCATAGTGATCGATTACCGAAAACTAAATCGAGAAACAATCCCTTACAGCTATCCTTTGCCAAATATAGAAGATTTGCTTGGAAAATTGGGAAAAGCCACCATTTTTACTGCCATGGACCTCTGTTCCAGTTTTCACCAAATAAAAGCACACGAAGACTCTGTTCACAAAACGGCATTTAGCACCGATCAAGGCCATTTTGAATTTCTACGCATGCCTTTTGGTCTATGCAATGCCCCGGCGACATATCAAAGAGCCATGAATATTATATTTGCTGATATGCCTCATGTCCTCGTGTACATGAATGATATCATCATATTTTCCGAAACATTTAATGACCATCTCAAACACATAAAAACAGTCCTAGAAAAATTGAACAAACATAATCTCAAGATTCAGTTAGACAAAACCGAATTCTGTAAACGAGAACTATTATTTCTTGGACATATTATTAGCGAAAAAGGAATTGAACCAAATCCCGACAAAATTAAAGCTGTCAAAGACTTTAAACTACCACGCAATGAAAAAGAGATAAAAAGCTTCTTAGGCCTAACAGGATTCTATCGCAAAATGATTCCCAACTACGCGAAAATAGCCGCACCCATGACTAGATGCCTGCGTAAAGAAGGCGAGATAAAACCAGAGTCATATAGAGAGGCGTTTGAGACATTAAAAACAATGGTTTGCAGTAGTCCTATACTTCAAGTACCAAATTTTGAGGAAGATTTTTATTTAACAACAGACGCTAGTAATTATGCTATAGGTGCAGTATTGGCCCAAAAGAAAAATGGAAAAGAACTACCAGTTTGCTACGCATCGAGGACGCTGAATAAAGCAGAACAGAATTATTCAACGACCGAGAAAGAATGTCTTGCAATAATCTGGGCTTGTAACCACTTTAGGCCTTAAATCTATGGGAGGAAGTTCTTTATTTACACTGACCACAAGCCTCTCGAATATCTCAAGACTTGTAAGACACAGAACGCTCGACTCATCAGATGGAAACTATTACTCGAAGATTACGAATATGACATCAAGCATATTCAGGGTAAAGCGAATAAGGTTGCTGACCATATGTCCCGACATCCTGTCGACAAGCCCCTCTCA
>NW_027112716.1:618637-620309 GCF_000696795.3 Halyomorpha halys | reverse complement strand
GATAAAAATGAGCAAAAACAATTAATTCTAGACCAACACATCGCAAAATCATGCCATAGGGGTATAAGTGAAACTTATATAAAATTGAAAACCAAATATTACTGGCCGAATATGAAGGATCATATTACCGACATTATAAATGAATGCGATACTTGCAATAAAATCAAGTACGACAGAAGGCCAATCAGACCTAATTTATGATTACGCCAACACCGGAAAAACCATTTGACTCCATCATGATGGATACACTCCACATGAGAAATCACTGTGTTTATATCATAGCAGACACTTTTTCGAAAAAAAATATTTACAAGATACAGCGTAACAGCCAATGCTGTTGAGTCTATGGCAACTTTGAGAAAATATTTGGTCCACCTCCCAAAACCCCTTGTCATTACAACAGACAACGGCCGCGAGTTTGACAATAATTTATTTCGAGATTTCTTGAAATATCACAAAATTAACAATCCCGAATCACCCAAATTCACTAGGATTACTTAACCGAGCCAGCTCTATAATCATCGACTTAATAAAAATAATTAACACCCAGACCTCCGGGTCTGAAAAAGAAAAAATTGAACTTGCAACAATCGCATATAATAATTCTCTGAACCAAAATTTGAAATTAAGTCCCAAAGAAATTACTTTTGGGATCAGTAGAGAAAATTTTAACAAAAATCCGGAAATTCAAGAATATCACGAAAAATTAAAAACAACAAGAGATGCTATAAAAACGAGTATTGAGCAAAATAAAGAAAAATACATCAACAAAAGAAACGAGACAAGGGAAGACGCTCCTAAATTACCCAATGAAGTATACATTCGGAAACCCAGTTCCAATAAAAAGGATGTTAAATACCAAAAAGGTAAACAGTAAGTGGAAAATTTTTAACATCTTAGGGGGAAACGAAAAAATTACATCCCAGTCAAATTAAAAGACCTAAGAAAACAAGTAATTTTGAGAAACCTTCAACTAGTCAAGGCACAAAGCAAAACGAATGTCTGGCCGATAACATTTACGCCCAAAAATTAAATGAGGAAATAGAAAAAAGGATTCAGGATCTGCAAAATAACCCTAAAAATCTTCCTTTTGCAGATTTTGACGATGAAGGGCTCTTTCAAGTTTCTTCTGACCTTCATTCTTCTGGCTCAGACCATCCAGATAGAAACGTTGAAAATCCAGACGCTATCCAATGGCCCTGGAGCTTCGATAATTCAGATGAATTCGTCTTATCTGATGACGGAATGGTACACTTTCCTACATTATAAAAATTTATCTCAGCTCAGTGAAGAAATTTCTACCCTACGAACATATATAAATAATCTTAAATGTGACAAAGAATTTAAAATGTTACACCAAATATTAGAAAAAAGATATGAACGAACTACAAATCAAATTACCCACCTTATTAAGCGCAAACATATAAATAGAGATAAACGAGGTATAGTCAATGGTTTAGGCACAGCTCTCAGTTGGTTAACCGGCACGATGAATGCAGATGGTAAACAGAAATATGATAGCATTCTACAAAAGGTAGAAAGTAAGTTATATCACATACAACACAATCAAGAGGCTGGAATCAGTCTCAATAGGAAATTAACTCATGAATTAAATAACGATATCATAATTTTGAATCATTTTAAAAATAACATAGAAACAAATAACAAGGTT
>NW_027112716.1:614042-617513 GCF_000696795.3 Halyomorpha halys | reverse complement strand
ACTTTTTAAGGGGGAAGTAGTTATGGTAGCAATTCCTGCTGACTCTACAACTCCGAGCCACCTCCCTCCACAGCTCCTATATATACCCCCATCAATCCCAAGCTTGTCAGATCTGTACCAGTAATAGTTGTAGCATGTCGTAATGTTCATTGTACCATTTGTTTACCAATAAAGTTTTTTTCACTTTATCTCCGTTGAATTTCGTAATTCCAGATAAGACCTGGAACCAGACGAGGCTATGATAAGAGCTATGGCAGCCTATAACCACTCTGTGCATACAGTAACGGGATTCACTCCATTCGAAATTCTGTTTGAACTTAGAGGGCGCAAACGCGATTATAGAAACACGGAGAGGAGATCGTCGGTAACGGGATAGCACTGGAAAAACGTGGAACAAGGTGAGGGAGAGAATCGAAAAGGAGAAAGCCAAAGGCGTGGCGCGACATTATGGGGAAAATAGGTATAAGAACAGTGGTTTACCGTAGAGTGAGCTCTAACAGGGGTAAGGAACCGCTATGGTATGTGGGGCCATTCAGGGTGATCACAATTAAAGATCATAACATAGTGACAATAGAGTATATATAGAGAGTATTAAAGTACCAAAAAAACGAAGGACGGTCCACATAGAACAACTCAAGTCCCCCATAATGAATAATCAATAGGATCTGGAGTTTTCTCATCTATGTAAAAGTTTTTTTTTGTGTATACAAAAGTTTTATCATTAGTGTTTCTATGGTTAGAAGAACGGAGTGACAAGTTTTATTAGTTTTTAAATAGTTTATGTGTTAATTTTAGTTTTCGTGTTGTGTATAGGTTAGTTTGCCTTTAGTTTTTTTTTGTGTTTTGTTGCGGTTATCTTTTTGGAGTTTATTAGGCATGTTCATAAACTGCTAGGGAGGAGTTATGGTTGTACAAGGCTTGTATACAACTCTAATCCTAACTCCCCATGTAAATAAACCCCAATAATCAGTATAAGGAGCATCACAGAGATAATAAAGCAGTATCTTTCTAGTAAGCGTGCGTTGTAATTCTGTTCCCTTTTTTCCTTTTTTTAAGTCTCTCAGTACAAGTGCTCGTAAGTTATATGTATATGATATATGTAATAGTAGATAATGGGTACATGTAGTAGATAATAGATATATCAACAAAGCAAAATTGATTGTTTTGTTCCATATGAAAGATAATAATTTCTATTATTTGAGAACATGTTTTTACTAATGCCATTATGATTTGTAGACTTGCGAAGCATTGGATACGATCAATGTAATAAGCCGCACAAGCTACAAGGTCCTCTCTGACAACTATTTTAACCGTGACGCCCCAGTCATCATTTCAGATGCTACAGACTCCTGGGACGTGATCAACACTGGTCTTCATTTCGATAACATTAGTCAGGTATCAACTTCAATATGACTAGGAAATATACATATTTTTGTATTTAGATAGTCTTTAAGCCTTGATCATTTTATAAGTATTTGAAAGGAAACAAAACTTAATGATGTACCAGAACCTTTTTGTTTTTTATTTTTATACGGAGAAGGGAAAGGGGTATTCTAGAGGTAACCAACCATAGTGGAAGCGTAAAGTTTTCATTCTATTGGACCGTCACGAAATAAAAGTGGGAGATGTTGACTTTTATTTCGTGGATTTGAATTGGTGCCGCTGCAATTACAAGGCTGCTAAGACCGGCACGAGTCCACACACGATGACACGAGGGCCAGGTGTAACCAGAACCTCCTCACTTGGTCAGATAATTAGAGATTACAACATTTGGAAAGACGTTTCAGGTTTTTGAGGAAATAGCTTCTGGATAGCGTCCATTCACTGACGCTTCAAGTATTTTGACCTAAATTCTTTATCCATAAAACAAAGGAAACTTCTAAAACAACTCTTCCCATCCCCCCCCCAATCGATTTTTTGGCAAAAGAAAGATTGAGATAACAAATTAATCAATTAATTAAATTAATTTATTGCTATTTTAATATTGTAATCTTTAATTAATATCAATTAATTAAAGATAACAAATTAATCAATTTTCGTTGAAAATTTGTTTCATGGGTATTATCTCATATCATCATAGGAAAATCTAGATTTTAGTGATGTTAAAAATAGAACAAATTTATGAATTTATAAAAAATGTAGATTGGTCTACAAGTAATATTTTTTTATAAAAAAATTAATCGATGTGATAAACAATTATCGATTTTCTATATTTTTCGAAGTCGTGCTGAAAAAAGTGCTCTCAAAATGGTACCAATGAAAAAAAAAAATTGAAAATCCCTACCATTACACTTCTCTTAGCAAAATTACAAAAGAAACATTACGTTTTGTGAACGTCAGCGCCTAGCAATGTAACCTATTAATGGCAATTGTAGAAATAAGTCAGTAATTCGTTTCTTCAAAAAAATATTAATTTTTAATATTAATTCAAAAAAATTAACTCAAAGCAACGTAAAGATGGTGTAATAATGAATAAGAACTACAGAACTTAATTTTTATTTTTTGTAATAATAATTTATAATTCCATTTTTTTTATTCTATACCAGATCGGGCTGGTGGGCATTACATCATCGATATAACAGTTAGTTTTTTTTGTTTAACAATTGATTATGAGGGCTATAGTCTCGTGCAAAAGATACACCTAACTATTTACAACGCAATAAATATTGAACAATAGTGAATAATAACGATGAATTATAAATATAATATAGCAGATCAGCTGATCATGTGTATATATAAAGATGTGCTGAACCCAATAAAGCCTGTATCTTACAGCAGTTCACACGTGTTACATCTTATTCCTTCTTCTCTTTTTTGACATTTGGCTTTCGCGGATACTTATCTGGTGCCGAAACCCGGGAACTTTCGATACCGGATTAATTTTCAGTCTTTCAAACAATTTTTTTTTATTATTCTCTTTGAATTATGACCAGTAACGGATTACTGAGAAAAGCAGTTCTGAACCTAGAGAATATGAACCAAAACAACCAACCTCAAGCTGCAGTCAACAAAGCTTTAGCAGCTGCCAACCCACCTCCGCAGGTGATTCAACCATTACCACAAGTCTCTTTAGCGCAATTTCATGCCACGACGCTAGAATGGATCAAGGTCCGTACGGCAACTGCTCAGGACCTGAGAAAGGCGGTATCGGACCTAGAAAAATTCACCGGAGAGATCGGGGAATTAAATCATTTTTTAAAAGGGGGTGACCGCCTGATGGGGCGAATAGAAGCGAAGATGTCGGAGGATCTATTGGACAACGAGGATGCAAAAGCACTGAAAACAGCGGTAGTCAGCCGTGTAAAAATAAGTATCCTTAATCAGATTCAGGCAGATGGAGGTCTCTTCATGGAAGGTCATCAAAGAAAGATTAAAGAAGGCATTTGGAGGAGGACGGTTGACCCCAGATGAGGATATATTCATGATGATCAGATGTGAAATGAAAAAACCGAGACAGTCTAATGGTCAGTA
>NW_027112716.1:613694-613992 GCF_000696795.3 Halyomorpha halys | reverse complement strand
GAACAATAGTGAATAATAACGATGAATTATAAATATAATATAGCAGATCAGCTGATCATGTGTATATATAAAGATGTGCTGAACCCAATAAAGCCTGTATCTTACAGCAGTTCACACGTGTTACATCTTATTCCTTCTTCTCTTTTTTGACATTTGGCTTTCGCGGATACTTATCTGGTGCCGAAACCCGGGAACTTTCGATACCGGATTAATTTTCAGTCTTTCAAACAATTTTTTTTTATTATTCTCTTTGAATTATGACCAGTAACGGATTACTGAGAAAAGCAGTTCTGAACCT
>NW_027112716.1:613337-613639 GCF_000696795.3 Halyomorpha halys | reverse complement strand
AAGAGCGGCGGTCTGCCTATAATAGAGATAGCTGGAGTGAGGTGCCTAGTGGAAACCGGCAGTTCCAACACCATCATGTGCCGAGAAGCCTTGCAAATGCTGTGTGATGGAGATAGGATACCCAAAATTCAGAAATGTTATTGTAAATTAATCACCCTGGGTGGCCCTTGTGTGGTAGAGGGGGACGTAGAGATAGACTTGACCCGGTGGGGATTTAGTAGAGAGAAATTGCAGGTGCATATCGTAGGGAGTATGCCGAGGGAATACAAAGTGATTGTGGGATGTGACCTGCTAGGGAAGGT
>NW_027112716.1:612079-613287 GCF_000696795.3 Halyomorpha halys | reverse complement strand
AACTCGCGGTGCTTGTGGTGGACAGTAGAAAACTCCTGTCTCTAAGGACTTGGACAGAAGAAAGGAAGAAGAAATTCATATAAGTCCTCAAGCAGAGATGAGGAGAGAGGAAGAAATTGAATAAGAAATCTGAATCATAGTTGCGTAGTCCTTAAGTGCTGTTTCGTATAAAATAATAATAATATATTGTAAAACCGTTCGAAATATGCTCAAATTGCAGATCTAGCTGAACGAAAACAGGTTTCTTATTTACTTATATTTAACACACCACTTATTCGTAATATAACCTCTGATGCTGCTATACAATACTTACAGGTGCCAGATCGTATTTATAAGTTAAAACATAAGTGAAATGAAGTTACGATCCATGTTCGACCCAACCCATTGGTGTAGATTGTAATGTTTTTATTAGTATCAGCTCTTTGGCATAACTCCTCTATCTGTTATATGTTATTTAAATACAGTTCAGGTTAGATGTTACTGTGTTTTTTTTGTTCTCCCTTTCCATCATTAAAGAAACCAATTATTTTGTTAAAATTATTTTATTGGCGACGCATCAAGAGTTTTTATTGAAAGCCGTCAATTTTTTTTTTTTTAATTGTACATAAATTGTGAATATCGCGCTATTAGTAATGGAGTCTTTTGACAGTTTCAGTCCGCGTGTTAAGGACATTGACCTACTTGGACAGGTTCCATTATTTCTTATTAACTAACAATATTAATGATCCTCCAGCTTTAAGAGCTGTTCCTTCTGAAGCGGAAGTGGCAACGCACAATGATTTAATTGCTAGTGTAGAAACTTCGAGGAAGTCTTGGCTTTTCAGGGTAATAAGACCTGGGTCTTATTAGAATTTAAGGAATCTTTGTTTACCGGATTCTCCAAATCACAGGACTTATATTCATCTTATTTCCTTCCTTCAGGGACATTTTGTCTGCCAGAAGTAAGTTTCAAACCTGAAAACACATCCCACGCAGGTTTTTGTATCCTTATTAATAAATCTTTACCTCACTCCCGTATTCCTTTACACTCCGTCTGATACTAAGTTATGGTAGCAATTCCTGCTGACTCTACAACTCCGAGCCACCTCCCTCCACAGCTCCTATATATACCCCCATCAATCCCAAGCTTGTTAGATCTGTACTAGTAATAGTTATAGCATGTCGTAATGTTCATTGTACTATTTGTTTACCAATAAAGTTTTTTTTCA
>NW_027112716.1:609311-612029 GCF_000696795.3 Halyomorpha halys | reverse complement strand
TTTAATTTGTCAACAATAGAAACTAATATAACAGAGACCAGTCTATATCATTTACCTTCAACTAGTCTGATAAGCCTTGAAAAGGATGAAACATTTGTAAATAAATCCATAGCAGTTGGATATGAAGAACATGTAAATATTCCCATTATATCTATTCATAATATTAATAATGTTATCTTTACTAATTGTTATCTTTACTTATTATAGTTATGATGATATCCATAATCCATACATTAGATTTAGATACTCTCAAATTAGAAACCTTAGAGGATTATTATATCATTACCTCCTCAGACATTATGATATATATAACAATGACACTCTGTATATATTTGTTTGTTCATCATTTGTTAGTTTATTATTGTAAATTTAAGAATTTTTGTACAAAAAAGACTAACAACCCTATACCTTTAACACAAATTGTAACTCCTGACCAGCCATCATCCACAAAGACTCCCGTTGAATCACCATCCTATGATGCTAGGTCCAGAGCATGGCTTTCCTACCTTACCGAAAAACAATCCTAGTTCGGAGGACCTCACTTTTTAAGGGGGAAGTAGTTATGTTAGCAATTCCTGCTGACTCTACAACTCCGAGCCACCTCCCTCCACAGCTCCTATATATACCCCCATCAATCCCAAGCTTGTTAGATCTGTACTAGTAATAGTTGTAGCATGTCGTAATGTTCATTGTACTATTTGTTTACCAATAAAGTTTTTTTTCACTTTATCTCCGTTGAATTTCGTAATTCTATTCAATCAACATCCGTCAACTTATCCTCTCGCCCGTTTAACATAACACTTTTAGCTGTATACTGTACTCCAGGTAATTCCCTTCCCTATAGCCATCTTGCCTCCTTATTCCGGTCCTTTGGTCCACGATTTATTGCTGAAGGAGATTACAACGCCAAAGGTGGGGATGCAGAACGTCCAATAGTCGTGGTAGGACTCTTTCCCGAGTCAAAACATCCTATAGCTACTCCATCCTCTCTCCAAAAAATCCTACTTATTGGCAGAAATCCTTAAAAAACGTCCCGATATCCTTGCTATATTTGTTACATCCCAAATACCCTGTTCACAATCCACAATTCAATCTTTAGATGACCTCTCTTCAGATCATAGCCCCGTTCTACTCCACATGCATTCAAATACTGTTCCAAGATCCTCTCCCCCTTCACTGGTTACAGGATAGGTGGACTGGACAATTTTTCGGACTAATCTAAAAAAACGTACTTGACTTAAAAATTTCATTAAAACAAAACAACAGATTGACCCTGCTATCAAAATATTCTCTAGATCGACATGAACTAATATCACTAACAATACTTCATCTATGAACTTAAAAACTTTTCGGGAAAACAGCTTGCCTCGTCACGTTCAAACCTTATTAACAGAAAAACGCTGTGCAAGAGCGAGGTTGCTCAGAACGAAGATATCCTTCGGACAAAACTCATTACGATACATTGACTAACAGCCTAAAAACAGAAATTAGAAAATACAGTATTAAAAATGTCCAGAACTTAACAGAAAACCTAAATATCACTGACAAAACATTATGGACAACTACTAAAAAGCTACTAAAATACAAATCCTTCAACCATCCAGTTCTCACTGAAAATAAGACTTGGATACGATCAGATGAAGCAAAAACTCAAATGTTCGGCGAACACCTCTTCAAAACTTTTAACTCCCATTCTAATATCCAACCCGTCTTCAACATGTTGTGTTGGGGTAATATAATAAAAAGAGTTCAATAGGTTGAACACATATATTATTAGATAAATAGAACAATCGACATGACCGAAGGGATGTGCCAGGCGCTAACTAACCGATATACAATGTCCAAAGAGGTTATTCCTGACATGTTGATGCTAATGACCCTTCCTCCTAATGCCTTTCATCCCTTAGAAATAATAATCGTCATCCACTAATTACTTCTAAAAAAGCCACTATCTTATCACATCACATATTCTGAAACAGCTCCCTTGTAAACCCATTCTATTCCTTACCTATATCTATAATGCTACCATCCAATCCACCTATTTCCCGGACCCTTGGAAAATGTTGAAGAAGCTTTTGATCGAGTCTGGCATCCAGGTCTGCTCTATAAACTTCGTGAATTCCTTCCTCTCTATATTTCCTTTTAATCCCCTCCTACCTCTCTGATAGATCTTAGGTCCCATTCTTTACACATTTTATACAGCTTACATCCCAACCCACCCTAACACAGTCCTAACAACATACGCTGATGACACATGTATACTGCCTGTAAACAACGACCAAACTAATGCATCACAAACTCTACAGACACACATAACATTCATTGAAGAATGGTGTCAAAACTAGAGAATCAAAATAAATCCTGACAAATCCAACTAGATCACCTTTACTCTCCTTCGTAAACTTCAACCATCCTGTCCTACAGTATCCTTTTTAAATACTCCACCAACGCCGGCTGAACAGATTCGATACTTAGGACTCCAACTAGACAAGAGGCTTACTTAGAATCCACATACAAGACTAACATGACAAGAAACTGCTCGTAGATTTCGATTGCTACAATACCTACATGACAAACGCTCCAAACTTCCCATTCACTACAAAAAATATATTATATTATACAAGTAGAGAGAGTATGGGGGAGCTGGGGCGTTTTTTTGTGGAGGGAGTTCCTCGACTTGCCACCAGAGTGCAGGGTTGTTAGTTCAGACGGTGACCG
>NW_027112716.1:606849-609261 GCF_000696795.3 Halyomorpha halys | reverse complement strand
ATAAAACCACTTGTCATATCATATGACTTCTGATAGTAAATATAAAGAAAAAATAATGATAAAAAATCAAATACAATTTAACTAAAAAGAAATAAATTACAATTTATATAATTTCTGCTAATATATATATATCCTGGTTGATGTTTCATTTTTCGTTTTAAGATTTTTTTTTCAATAAATTTTTTGAGGTTAAAATCCTCCAAAAATGTATTGATATTGACTTATTAGACTTTCTAAAAAGAAAATTCTGAGTTTTTTTTTTAATCAAAAAACAATTTTCGCTGATAAAAAAATCAGCTGCTACAACATATGTACAATGTGCCCGTTTGGAGAAGCTGTTATTAATTATTTTCAATATATACGTTAATTTAATTAAGTTCAAAAACTAAAAGAGTTTTAAATACATTTATTTTTAAATAATTATCTTAAAAAAAAAATCTTCCGATAAATTTAATGGGAAAAAAATAATGTATAGAAATACTGCTACTTGTTTTTACAATAACTTAACTTACGATTTAATACAGCTAATTTTATGTTTTATGATTCTAAGAAAGTAGATATCCTCGGTCTTAACAAATTTTAGACCGTACATAATTCAGACTTTGTACGAACTTTTATTTACCGTCCAGATCGGTGATGGTAGAGCTCCGACCTATTTTTCTGCCTTATTGCCATCTGAGCCCTGTTTCGTAATAAAGTAGTCGTAATAAAGTCTCGTACTATTAGTCTTGTCGATATAACTTAATGCTATTACACTGACTTGTACAATAGTGACCTGTACTTTATTACTTTTTAACTCCTGTAATATCACTAATAGTCCTCCCTATTATGAAAAAATATAAGTATTAGTGTAATTAATACGTTGTTTCTATACTTGTACGATGGACTAATACTATTGGCTTTCATTACGAAACAGGGCCCTGGTAGATCCCAACGACACAAATTTCTAATTGACGTATTTGGAACCGGTACATATACCGGTCATGCATAAAATGCTAATACCTTTTGGCGAAAGCTCTGTGATAATAATCCATACTAGGATATACTCTAAAGTTAAATATGTAACTCCTGAACCTAAGTAATGATGCATAATGGCAACACAAAAAACTATAGTCGGAGGGTCGCACTTTTAAGGTTGACTTTGAAAGAGCTTCAATTTTCTTTGAGAGGGAAAATTAGCTTGGTATCAATTATGCAGTCATTAAGATCAAAGAATACAACTTTGCGAATTCACAAGGTTCTGGCTCATTTTTTTCTTCTATTCTTAACTACGATGTACATTAGTTTAATTGAAATAGATGGTTTATGCCATTTATTCTTTTTGTGTAGCTTTTGAATTTACCATTTACAAAATTTACTCGTACCTTTTTAATTTTATCATCGGTCGGGGTGTGTGTTAACATACACTGGAGAATATGCTTGTTTTTTGGTTATAATGCTATACGTCTGAGGAATTTTTGCTGTTGGGTATTGACTAATGGTGGTTAGTTATAGTTAATTCGAGCAGTGTCTGAAACCAGTGACTCAAAGGTTTTCTCTTCTGGATGTGCTTGACGATTGTGCATTTAGGCCCCGCGTATGGATCTTCCAACCTCACATATATAGGTTATGATCAGAAATTCCATTAGTGGAATCATTTCGAATGCATTAACGCTAAAAACATATAGAAGTATCATATCTGACATTATCTGTGCTTATTCAATAATTATTTAAAAGATCTTTTAATGACTAAAAATTAAGATTAAAAATCTTTCTTGTCCTGAAATTAACCTTTGATTTGGAGTAACTTTGGAATAAGATGTTTTTCCTGGTTTTAATACTAATGAAAACGGATTCTCTCTGTTTTACTGTAATAAATTTTTTACTGCTCTCCAGATTGTACCTTATACTGAATGGTTTCAGTAGTAGGCTCCAACGCACTCTGTTGGTACTTTAATGGATTACGGAGATAAGTCTTTGTGGTGCCACTCCTGCTGAGCTTTTAGTGAAAGACATTGTCTCCTTATTCCATTGTTAGTTTATTTGTTAATTTTTAATTTAATTAAACAAATTTTATCTTATTCCAATTATCTTAAAATAAAAAAATGTATGTATGATAAAATATTTTTCATTTAATTAAAAATAAGTAATGGATACTTCTATTTTCCTAGAAATAATCTGATTCCGTTGAAATCGAAGAATTTGTAGTCGATGAAAAATTTAAATTTAGAAAAAAAAACAACGTAATTTTAAGAAATAAATATGTATGTAATATAATGTTCTTTATATACTGGCACAATTTGAGTAAATAATGATTGAAACAAATTATTAGCTAAACTTAGATAAACAAAAGTTTTATATCTGATCGTGGTGTAATTATTTATAAAACATAATAAAAGTATTTTAATGATTTATAAAACATATTAAAAGGTA
>NW_027112716.1:567878-606786 GCF_000696795.3 Halyomorpha halys | reverse complement strand
TATATTGTTTTATATAGATACACTATAGGTTTAGAAAATAGGTATATTTTCAAAATCTTATTTTTTTTTTTTACTATGATGTATAAAAATTAGACCTACAGTTCAGGATAGTTTATTAAGTATATTTGGTGAAATGATGCACGAACTGCCTTCCTTCTATTCTCTTTAATTAATAGAACTCATAAATAAGTCTTGAGTAATATGCCAAAATCAGAAACAATACAGCCAAAAAACCAAACACATTCAATTAACTGGCGAGAGGATTTCAATAGATTTACGACTGGAAGGAATATAAAAACTGACCAACAAATAATAAACTATAAACCTAATATTAAACAAGAACGGGTTTCAAATAAATATGAAGGAGAAATAAAAATGTTGATAACAATTGCGGCTGTGGCAAATCCATTTTGTACAACCATATGCTCACACCAGCTGATGCTACAGTAATCCCACACTACCTTTCCGTCAAAGCAGTTTTATAGCTCTTTTACAGAATTGAGTCACGGCGATAAATTTTTATCCGCGAATCAATAACTTATATAATATGTTCTACTAAATGTCTTTTATGGCAATGAAAACTTCATTATTCCAGGATACATTATTTAGCCAATGATTACTGCCACTTTTTACTATGCTACTTGTTGAATATCGGTTATTTTTCTAACTTGATATCTGTTCTATAAGTCTGCGGCTTATCCTCAACTTGCTTATAATAGTAGTCTATTATAATCCATAATAGACCAGTGAAGTGGTTGAGAGATAAGTGCTGGGATCTCCAGAGTCCTGCTATTTCTCCCACGAGTGGGGGATGAGCTCGGTTCGGAGTTCCTCATGCTGAACGTAAATATTGTAATAGGGATAATTGTGCCCAAGATGCTATTTTCCCCAAGTTTAAGGGTTTTTTTTTCGTCTATTTTTTATTTTGTTATATAATTTATATATTTGTAAATATGTTGTAAATGACCTCTACTGCTATTGTCTTTACATATAAGACAGAATGTCATAATAATAATAATCTTTATTTATTCTGGGATTGATCCCATTAGAATAATTTACAGGCGTCAAAATTAGGCTTTGGAGCCTTAGAGTAAATTACAAAATAGAGATGAAATTACAAGATGTCATAAAATAAAATAATACAATGAATTTAAAAATATACAAATAAACAACCATAATTAACAAAATATGTAACATAGTGATAAAACAAATAAAATAAAACCACTTGTCATATCATATGACTTCTGATAGTAAATATAAAGAAAAAATAATGATAAAAAATCAAATACAATTTAACTAAAAAGAAATAAATTACAATTTATATAATTTCTGCTAGTGTACATATTTACAATTATAAACAAAAATCTAAGACAGAAAATATATAATGATTTTTTGAAACTTTCAATTGTTATTCTTCCGGAATTGGGTGGACAGAAGCTATTCGAAGATACGGGATTTGAAGATTGGAAGGGTATTAGAACTATGAATAAAGGAGGGAATAGAATAGTATTGCGGGAATGCACTGAGGACTTAAATTGAAGGATATCTGAGATGTACGATGGACGGTGGGAATGGAATACTTGATAGAGAAAGGAAGCAAGGAAATATTTACAACGGAAGGAGGGGTAAAGCTACTTCAACTCTTCATAAAATCTTATTAATTAAATATATTAATATAATAATTATATATAGTATATAAAATAATAATTAAATAATATTACAAAATAAATAAATAAAAATATTTATCCATGAAAAAGAGCACTTTCATAATTCACAAGCATGAGTGCACCCTCGTCTGACTTGGTTTGTTCTATCTTGATTTGAATTAGTCACTGTAAGATCCTGTGGGTTCATCTTGTCTTTCATTTCTTCTGGTACACAGATCATGCTATCATCAAACTCCGCCCATGAAACTAATTCCAATAAGTAATTGGAACCGTTCCCCTCCATATCCTTCTTCTTTGAAGCTCGTCGTGGTATGGATTTATAAGTAGACGGAGTTCAAATTTCCAGAAAATATCTTATGTATCTAATTGTTTCATTAGAAACATAATAAAATACAGAGTAGTAGTATGTAATAAATTTGTAATTCAAAACATCAGCCTTTCTTTTGCAATAGAATCTGTTGTGTCTCTATAATCCACCTATAGTTACCTACGAGGCTGAAAGACTGGCTGTTCTTCTGAGCCTTGACACTATGTGGCAGCACTAATTAGTGGTTATAAAACTATGATTGGACTTCTGATAATATTTTCATAGGATATTAAATGCTTTCAAAACTGTACTTGTCAGAGAGTAACCCCAGTTTATCATTCTTTTCATCAGACGGTCAGTTAATATCATGTGAGGTATAGAAATTTGTTTTCAGAAATATATTTAAGTAATAATTAATAATTTAAATAGTCAGCATTTAAAAAAAAAATAATCACGTTTTTATTGGGCTTCCAAGTATTTCATTAAAAACGTTTATTAAATTATTCTATTTGAAAATATAAATTAGGTTTCTTAAAGTTTTTGAACAACCTGACATTTTTTTGTTAGACGTGACTTAAGAGCTTAGTCAGGACTTGGAAAGATACTGCTTGAAGTACAGGCCAGATTCTGCTGACTAGGCAGAATGTGCTTTAGCGAAAACTTCGCTATTCTTCTCCTGTCGCGTTTATATTAGGAGAAAAAAAGTTTTATAAATTTTCTAGATAGATTCTCTCTTACTTCTTGCAGCCAGTTATCAATATTAAATAATGAAATTGTACTTTTCTTCTCTTTTGAACATTTTCCGAGTACATCATTTATTAATTAAAAAAAAAAAAACCTTGTACAAAAACGTTTTTATTTGATTAAATTTCTTTACTTATAAATTATTCGTATATGAGAACGTTTCGGGACCTTTTCATATCATTGCAAAAAAAAATTCATTTATTCAATTGATAGATCAAATTATTTGATTTTTGAAATAAGAGGTTTAATATAATTAAAATAATTACCTTCTATTGTTTCTTTCAATTTAATTTATTATGTCACATTAGGATTTCTCCTTATTTATTACACTAATTAAAAACCAATGATATAGAATGTTTTATGCAATTATTAAAATTTGTAATAATATTTTTAAGTATATCTTTAACTCCATTGTCACTTAAATTCTGATAAGGATAAGAATAATAACACTGATAACAGTAACTACCTCCAAGCTCCATTGTTCCTATCTCTATTTAATTTTATGACATGTTCACCAGTCTAATTTCATTATTATCTTTATAGATGTTATATTTTAAATTTCCAATTTATTCATTATATATGCATAAGCAATGAAGTTTTTTTTTATGTAATTTACACAATGCCTGATGTCGGAGCCAAGGCGAAGAAGCGTTCTCATTAATGAATAATTTATTAGCAGATAAATTTAAATATGTTTTCATTGCTACTAATTAAATCATACTTTAATTCTACTTGTCATTTAAACCTAAGTTGTAAGGTTTTTGTACAACGTTTTTATTAGCTAAGTGGTAAAGGAGTAGAGTTTATTAGGATATTTTAAATTTTTAAATAAACAATTTGTCATTGTCATTGCAGAAAATTGAAAGGACTCGAGTTGTTTACTTTGTAAAGTGAATTGTTATTACGCCAAAACATGTGACAGGTCCATTATTCAACGTCCTTTCTTTAAAGCTGAATATATTATTTTTAGATCATAGGATGTTCCGTTCATAGTAGAAATAATTATTTCTAGGAATAATAAATTATTTGGAAGTATAAATAAATAATTGTTACAACATGGATTCGTTTAACTTTAACATAAATATTTATGAACAGTTGGGAGGCAAATAAGGTTTAGTGGGACATGTAATAATTTCATTCATTACATCCTAAGAATGTTGTACAATCAGAAATTATGTTGGTACCTTCAAAAGTACATACACCGTACGGATAATGATTTATCACAAACAACAATTTTATTTAGTTTTTGTAATTGGTTATTATAAAGTTGATCTACATCATTTCGCATTGGCTAGGTACCGACGCAGTATTTTTCCTAAAACAAAAATTAATAAAATATAATTGGTGTTATTAAAACTTATTACTAATCACACTTACCATCTTAACTTCACTGATGGAGCTGCTTTGTATGAAGATTCGTAGACTTAAGACCTTCATTTGCCTCTCACGATCCTTATATTCCGGACCTGGCATCGAATGAAAAAATTGACCAGAAGTTGATTTTACGAGGTGATCAAAAAATAAGATTCAATATTTCTCAAGGAAATAAGAGGAAACTGATATGATATTGGCGTATAAAAGCTGTCAGCATCGATCGAAGTTACAAGTATGTACAAGAATATACCGCAAGTGATGCAAATATTATTGAAAATAAAAGGAATTAAGTGTTTATACGAAATCAGATACCTTACTTTTGGGATTATGTATATTTTATAGCATCTTCGTAACAATGAATACCAATATAGTAGGCAAGAGACCACGTCGAATGGGAGGGTAAAAAACAGATGCCTAGGCAAACCCAGTATAGCAGAAAAGGCTTGGTAGGGGATGAATAAATAATGAAAAAACAAATGGATAGACAGGAAAGCAGTTGCCCAATACAGGCAGGCTGGAACTTGAAAAAAAAAGTTGTATTATTTTGTAAAACTAATTTACATTCAATTTTGTTTTACTGAAAATACTTTAATTTCAGCTGTCTTAAAATTATTTCAATGTCATAAAACGTCTAAATATTGTTATTTACTGTTTTCTTTTTCCTTTTTTTTTTTTTTAATACTTTTAAAGTGAAAATATACTAGCTATAGTGTTTAATTGATATTATTGATAGAAAAATAAATTATCTTCGAGAAGACACAACATAAATTTATTAAATTTTCTGAACTACCTAGTTCCTCGACAGGTGCTGAATTCTGTGAAGAATACTCTTAAATTCTGGAGGGTGAGTGCGTATTATTAAGGGATTCCTGAAATTCCATTTAGATTCCAAGCAGACCTTCAGTAAGCGTCACAATAGCTTTTCCACTACAAAGTTTTCCATTTTTTAAAAATATTATTATTATATGAATATCCATCGAAGTTTGAATTTGGAAGTCGAAACGTAAAAATGATATGCATTTTAGAATATAGGAGAAAAAAATAGATTGAATTTTTATTCAAGAAAAAATTCCAGTACAACAAAAACGCTTAGAAAAATTATTTCCTTCCAAATCTTCATTAAAAAAAAATAGTATGTAATTAGTTTTAAAAAATAAAAACAATAAATAAAGGAATTTTTAAACAATATATGTGTCCATAAAAAAAATAGTGACATATTATTATAGTTAATACGTATAATGAGATTTTTCTTTTTATATAAGCGTGAAATTCTTTATGTATTCAAGCAGTTTTTTTAGAGTTGGAAAGGAACTGTACAATTTAATATGAATTTAGTTTTATCGTTTCAATTTCCTGAAATATAATCTTTTTTTTTGTATAATGTTTTATTCCCAGGAGCATTTTGTATTTTTAAATATTTTATATTTAATTGGTACTAAAAAGAAGTTGTCCAATGAGTTGATTCAGCTTAACATTCAATACTTGTTGATAGAAAAAAAGAAAAAAATACAATACTGGAAGATGATGCCAATAAGACACTACGGCAGAAATTGAACGCCGTCTAGGAACATTTGTTCTGCTGAATAGCGTAAAAAAAAAAAAAGAAGCGATCTTGATAGACCCTTCATTATTGCTCAGCTGTCGTACAAGGCCAATATCATCCCCTAATGACAAATTAGAGGTTCACGAAAAGCAAATTACTGAGGAGTTAATGCGGCATTATTTATGGGTTGCATGTTTTGGCTGAATTATTTAAAGATCTGTTTAGCGATAAAACGGTAACATTTGCCAGCCCTTCGGTTAGACAGCCGATCAAGCAAGGTGTCTAAATATAGAATGAAAAAGTGGATTGCGTGCTCTTGTAGAGGTGTCAGGAAGCGAAACCTGGCGGTACCACTTTGGGTCCTTTTCTATCCTTCTAGTTAGTGTCTCTTATAATTTATAATTTTGTATCATAAATAATTTATTTACATTAAAAAATATTATAGTAAATTGAAACATAAGAGCACAAAAAAAAATCGTCCATACTTCGTTTATCAAAAAACAATTTATATATTTTGTGTCTATTGTTTTCAAGATATACATCCACATATTATAAGTAATAATGTTATAAGTAATAAAAATGAGAAAAAACTCTTAATTCAAACGATTATTTTAATGCTTTGATTCTTTTAATGATATTTCGCTAAGCATAGTTCTTACCTCTAAGACAGAAATATAAAAATATAACAGTTTACTAAAATTTAAATTTCCCACTTCTTTATGCAATGCTTATATAATGAAATGTTGTCAAATTATCATTCTGTCAACTAATTGGTATAATTACAACACGAATAGTATATTGTATTTTGTTCGTTCTCAGGAATAGTTATACTATAAACCATAAAAATTGATGTATTATATGATCCTAGTTTTTGAAAAGTTTTATTTATAAACGAAAAAAAAATTCCATTTAATTCTTAACTTATTTTTATTCTAAAAATGTTTATTTATTTTAACTAGTTCTTGTTAGTGATTTTACATTACTTTAATTTATCTGTTTATTTCTACTTTTCATTTTTCTTATTAGTATTAAGTTATAAAGAAACTTAATGAAAACTAAATATAAATATATAGCTTTAGTTTTTTTATAGAAAGTTAAATTATAAAATAATATACAAATAATGTTATTAACTTATTATTATTTTTTCTTTTTGCAGGTGAGTTTTTACAGGGTAAATCTTAATCAATTGGGAGAAGGTATGTTGAATGATAAATTATATAAATATTAAACGAGATTTCCTGTAGACTGTACCGCTATGGAGGCAATAATGATTTTTATGAAACTAGCTTAAAATCTCATACTCAAAGCCCTTTTCATATTAATTGTGAATGATAATTGCATTCTCTACAAAACGAAAAACAAATCGGGCCGGTTTTTGCGAAAATTCGACTCTTTGAAGTTTGCAGCCATGTTTTAAATCAACTTTTCTCATTTTTTTTTTTTTAAGGTAAACCCTTTCAATTTTGTTTTATTTCCATGTTAATTTGGAAAATTTCAGACGCTCATTGGAAGAATAATATTGGATTGTAAAATAAGTTCGTAGCTTTTTCAATGTTGCTATTTAATACTCTCTGTATTTATAAAATCATTTTTACTTGGTCAATAATGTTTACATATTCTAAAAAAAAAAGGATTAGTTAAGGTACTTTTATGCTTTTAAACCGAGATTCCTTATCTTTAAGTGGTATTTTGCTTGCTCAAAATGGAAGAGAAAAAAAATTCATTTTCGTCATTTAATGATTTTTTATTTCCGAAAAGGAAAATCCGCTGCACAGACGGTTAATAAAATTTTTAGTGTGTATGGCAATGATGCCTTAGGAGAGAGAAAACCGGCTGTAAGTGGTTTGCTCGGTTCAGAATAGGAAATTTTGACTTAGAAGACTTAAAGCGCTCGGGTCGTCCTTCAACGGTTGATGACCAAATTCAAGCATTGGTCACAGACAACCCTCATTCTACGACATGGTAGATCGCAGAAACGCTTAGCATATCTCATGCAAGTGTATCAAATCATTTGTGTCTCATAATCGCAGACATAGTTTTCCATCACGATAACGCCCGTCCTCACGTGTCTTTTCAGACACAGCAGAAATTATTAGTGTTTTGTTGAGATGTGATCTCCCACCTATTCACCAGACCTTGCACCAATATATGTTAACTTATTTCGGTCCGTTCAAAATTCTCTTTGTGAGAAACACTTTAATTGGCTCGAGTACTGCAAAACGCACACAGAGGAGTTCTGAGAGGACGGAATTAAAAAATTACCTGAAAGACGGCAACTTGTAATAAATCAAAATAGGTCGTATATAATTGACTAAAAATATTTACAAGAATCTGAAGTTTTTATTGAAATCGCCAGTAAAAAATACTAAGCATGAATCTAATGAAGTTTTATTTTTAGTATTAGTTCATAATTTTTTTTCTTATTTTCGTAATTATAAATCTATTTGTACTTATTTAATTTTGAAAATGTGATGTGTATATGTTACAGTGATAGCTGACTATTAACTAAGGTTAATTGTGGCTATAGATTGTCTACTTTCACTAAAATGTCTATTGAAAGTTTATCATAACCATGTCTGATCAACTTTCTCTAGTGAAGGTTAACCTCCATTAAACATAGTGATTGTTACTTTCTGCAACCCCTGTTGAGATTAGTCCACTATGGCTAAGTAAAATGGCTTATCCTCCATTATTCCTATATATACGAACTTATTTTACCACCTGCTAAAATAATAAAATCTTTATCAGATCAATATTTGTGAAGAAGTGGAAGTTGTTCTTAGCCGTTAAAGTGGTAAGAAAAGTCGTGTTAATCGAAACACCAGATTTTATTACTTGATTTTTCTCTATATTTATTTTTTTTTTTTTTTAAGTAACGAAAATTTGTAACCGAACTACAAAATAAATAAATAAAGAAAATGAATCCTTCCCTCAGAATTTGACAATAAAAAGCTTCCGGCCTACGCCGTACTTGACTTTTCTCTGAGACTACCTACTTGGCTGATTTATTTAAGATTTGACACCAAAGTCAAAGGTCACCCCACTATGATCCTCGGAACTTGACATTACCAATAACTGTTTTTTTTTTCTTTTTTAATATTTTTTTACTAATATAGTAAATAAAAAATCATTGTGTAATATTTTTGAAGCGTTTTAGTTTCTTGAATAACTTGAAATTTGTATGGGTTTATTTCAACCCTCATAATGACAGGTGGGTCTACGGAACCCATTTCTATATTTGTTTATCTTACATTTTGCTGTTATGAACTAATTTAATGTATTGTTTTCTTATGGTTTATAATTTATTGCCATAGAAATAAATAAATACAGTTATAAATGTATTATATTGAACATCTGACTGGATATTAAGAGTTGCCAAATAATTTGGGGTTGAAGTTAATTAAATCGTCTAAAAAGTTGAATTTAAGAAGAAAGCCGTAATCGAACCACTATATAATTATTTATACAATAAACTTTTGTTTCTATCATTGTGAGCACATTCTGTGATCTGAAAATTCCTGTGATCGGACACTTAAATTTTTGTTTAAATATAATGAAGTTGCGTATTATTTTATCTTTGAATTCAAAGGTTCTTTGTTGAGGACTAATTTGGAGAAATTACTGAATCGCTGAGTAATGTTGATGTACTTTACTTGAAGAATTTTTCGTCTCTGGGCTTTAAGAGTTCGCTTTAACTTAATTGCTTTTAAAGTAGCATTTTCCGTGAAACAAAGCTTTTAAAGTTAATCACTTCGCTTCTAGTATTACTTATTAACTTTTAAAAAGGGCTTAAAATTGCAGTAAAAAAAGTAATAGCAGCGACATTACATTAGGCCTTAGCTTAAATTGTTTTCACTATATATTTACTTTCACTGAATTTTGAAAGTTTATAATTTTAATTTATGGAAATGTGCTCTTCTGAAAGGTGATTTATGGTGCTTAAGTTACACTATGAAACCATAATTTTTAATATATTCCAATAAAATCTCAAAAATATGTCATCTACTGATTTCCTTATTCCTCTATATTAGTAAGTGGGAAATAAATCAGTATCTATTTCACAAAAATCTTTTTCATTGCCTCTTTTATAAATATTTTAATAAATTATTTTGCTGTGAAATATTCTTTCGCTCTTTTGTTTCTAGAAAAGATTCTTTTTAGTTTTGTTTAAAAGTGTAAGAAAATTGGGGATAGTTTTTTTTTTTTAATAATTATAGAGTGATTATTTAGAATATTTTTCTCCTCTTCTTCTGGTAAGGGACTTTCCTCGGCTCTTTCATGCAGTAGATAAACTTTGTTCTCTGAAGGAGAAACTTTTCTTTATGTAAATTAGTTAGGAAAGTTATCGTTTTGTCTGAAACAACTTTAATGGAAGATGTGTTGAACTCAAATATAGCAATTTGTCATCCCTAATCGGACATTCTTAACAATAATTAATTAATTATATAATGTTATTATTTTCCACATAAATTATTAATAAGATATAACTTATAATGTGTAGAATGTATAAATCTAATTTTAGCGCGTGATATTCGATTAGAAACTCATGTTCCTTATCCCCTAGCATAATCCCTATGGTCCATAATCCATCCCTACCCCATCCCTATGCTCCATAATCCTCCCTGGAAGTCGAAACAGCAGTGGTCCAGAGATCTATTGTAATTGTATAGCAGTTCTGGAAATGACCAGATTTTCTACTCAAGTCCTGATCGTCAGCAGCTAACACCCTCGCTCTGCCTCCACTGGCTTTCAAAACCTGTGATGTAATTGAGGGAGTAGCTCTGGGAACTTTCGGACCCCAACTTAATAAGTGAGGGGAGGGGACTTGCTCGATCCTCCAGGCTAAATAAACATCTTGTATAAAGTTTTAAGTTTGTCCCATTTTTTTCCTATTTATTATTTTGTTATAATTTAATTTAGATATTTTTTATACATATGGTGTGAATGTACTTTATCACTAATATTTGAATGTACATAATTACATTTATAGATTACATAGCTTTAGACATGCATTGTGAAATGTATATAAAACCATTTAAAGTATAAATATACTCACGTTACAATACTAAAAAGTAGATCAAAACAATACAAATAAAAACAATTAGGAAACATAAAAAAAAAAAAAAAAAAATCAATTTCTATCTGTTATCAAAAGGAAATGCAAATGAATATCAATTTATGGAGTTAATGGTCGCTGGAAGATATGATGGTGAGCTCAGAGATTTAGGAAAAACGTTTAGGTTCTGTATCCGTGGAACAGTCTAGAATGATTCTACATCCAAGCCCAGCTCCTCGAGATTCGTCTTATCACCAATTGTAGCTCATTGCAAAACTATGATCAATATTAGTTACACCAATAAACTTTAAAAGATAGAAGATAGAATTTCCTTTTCTTTTTTTTACAATTATTTTAACGCTCATATATAGCTTAAAATAACGTAGGCTATGTTTATATTTTTATATTAGGGCGAAGGTATCCTTCTAATGACTAGAGGGGATTATTGGAGAAAGGGAAGTTTTGTTGCCCCGTAGTGGTCTGGGTACTAATCCGATGTCTGACCAACCTATATCCTCCCTTACTTTAATTAGAGTTTGTTACTTTATTGAACTTTTCTCGCTGTTAGCCGCAAATGGACTCGGTAAGTTGTACCTATTTGTAAATTGATGTTCGTAAATAGGAGGTGGTTGAGTTTAGATGTTAAAACAGATGCGATTTTCGTTACTTCATATTTAATTTTAAACACAAACTTAAAATATCAACTAACGAGGGAAGGTTACACACATGGTATCACCATTTTTTGTGATACTAGGTCGAAAAATATTAGACTCTGCTCCGGAGGTTCTTACCAATGCTTCCTATGAGCCGAGAATAAAATAAAATTACATATCTTTAGAAATTATTTATGATATTGCATACCGCCTATTACATGCCATGTAGCATAACCTGATTTTATTTTTGAATAAAATCAGGTTATGCTTTATCCTATTCAAAATTGAAAATCCAAATTAAAACCAGAAACTACTGTTCTTAATTGTAAAATAATCCTTAGTCCACTTTTGACGTACAGCAGTAAAGTCTGGGGAGCAGAATTCTTTACTATCGCAGTGGATGTTCCTTAGTTTGAAAGAAATAGCCAATTGCATCAGGAGTTTCAAATGGAATCATTGGAGAATTAATCAAAAAACGATTCATCAAGTTCCACTCCCAGTTACCGACAGTGAAAGGAGCATTGACTTACAACTTGGGAAACCCATCACGAGTATCAACCAATAACAATAAAAAAAAAATTATAAAAAATCTGATTTGGTTTCATTGTCTTTTGAATTTTGATACGAAACGAAAATTAGAAATTTTTGGGGTTGGTTTTTGGAAAATTTGATTTGTTTCTGTCGTTGTCTCGCGTTTACGAAATAAATTCATAACTCCTTGCAATGTTATCCAAATCTAACGTAACTTAAACTTGTTTGAAAGTTGAATATCCGCTCTTCCAAGTCATGTCAATATTTCAAAAGTATATACAAAAACTCCAAGAAAGTATGAAGTTACTAAATATAGTTTTTAAAGATTTGGAAGATTCTGCGTTAAAAGAATGAATAAAAAAAACTTTTAAAAAAATAATTGTTATAAGTGGGTGCCTTTTTTGACTTTGTTCTAAATGTAAATAAATTACTATAGTCGTGTTCCGTAGTCCTAGACACTAGAGAGACAAGAACACATCTGTTAGAATGCCCTAGTATATGAACTATGGTTTAATATGTGCCCTGCTCGTATAAACTGCCTCATATGTGGGATGTCGTGTCTCCGTTTAACACGCAATAATTCACATCATTTGCTATTTCTGGCTTAAATCCTTCCGTCTAGTGTTAGGTATTTATTTGTATAATTTATCAGTGATATTCGAAATCTTTTTTTCTGAATATTTATGTTAATTAATTTTATATGAATATTTATATATTTTGATTTTGATTTTCCATTGCATTATTTGGAGGGAAATAGAGAAAACAAAGCGATTCACGACACTTTATGAAATTATTGAAAATATGGACTATGGTCTGTTATGTATAACCTGAAACTCGACCTACAATTGTATGTAGAGCCGATTCTCATTGGAACAGAGGAACCAATCAGCTTCCTTGTTTCCCTTGATGTTGAAGCGCACTAATTGTCTGATTGGTTTCCTTCTCAACTGGTTCTTATCCATTCAACATTCTCTCTTGCCTACAATAGTGTGAAGTAGCACCAAATTACCTTTAGCTTTAGAACTTGGGAGGTAAAAATAAAAGAATCTTTATTTTAAATCAGCTCCTTAGAAAAAAAAAGTAAATGCAACGATAGAGATAGACAAAACCTTGATTAATTTAGAGGTCCTTGACTCCGAATTGAAAATACTGGAACAGCTAACAGCTACAGAGTGGAATCATGGAGTTTAGGACGTCAATGAATACCAAGCAATTTATGAATGGTCGGAAGTAAAATGTTCCAAGGTATCGACCAAGAAATGGTCCTCTCCTCCCCGAGCCACAGTGACTCAAATCGATACTGTCATAAATTAAAAATTAGATAAACGTGAACCGTGTGACCCCAATTAGTGAAACTAGGAAACATGATCATATAATTTAATCCAAGTAAAAAAATAAATCAAACAGCTTAAATATGTTGTTTTAGTACCAAATTATAAATAGGTATACAATACAGTAATTATAGAGAAATATCGCTGCTCCCCTGTGCTTACAAAGTATTCTCCAATATCCTCTTCCAAAGGCTGACCCCATATGCAAAACGAGAATTCGGGCAGTACCAGACTGGCTTTAGGGAAGGGAAATCTACTGTTGACGGAATTCATACCCTCAGACCTATCATGGAAAGGGCCCATGAACATAAAATTCCTATTCACCGCTTGCTCTTGCATTTCAGGAACGCGTCTAACAGTATCAAGCGCCCTATGTTATACGAGACACTCAGAGAAATGAAGGTTCCTTCAAAGCTTACAGGGCTTATAAAAATGACAATGAGAGATGTTACATGCAGTGTCCGCATACAGTCCGAACACTCTTCTGAATCTGGCTTAAATAAAGGACTAAGGCGAGGAGATTCTCTAGCATACCTTTTGTTTAGTGGCACCATATTCAACAGATCGGTCGGACTGCTCGGTTATGCCCTTGATATAGTGGCGCAATGTTTTACTGCGCTTACTGAGTCTTTCTTGAGCCTGCACAGAGCTGCCGCACGCATGGTCTGGCTATTAATGAAAAAAACAAAACAAATATATGTACATCAGAGGAGCCAGATCCCAGGAAAGACAGGTTGTCGTAGGAAGCTGTATCTTTGAGAGAGTGGAGGAGTTTAATTACTTTGGATTTCAGGTCACATGAACAAATAATGTTTCCACTGGAATTAAGCGAAGGATCACAGCGGCTAACCGATGTTATTTTGGTCTGTTGAAACAGTGCTGGATTAGTAGGAAAACAAAGGTCCATTTACATAAAACTCTAATTAGGCCTATACTAACATACGCCTCCCAGACATGGACCGTATCCATACAGGATAGAAATAATCTGTTGGTCTTCGATAGGAAGATCCTTCGAAGAATCTATGGGTCAGTAAGGGATGAGGAAGGCTGGAGAAGTAGAAGAAATTAGGAACTCTACGAGATGTTCTAGCTTATAGATATTATGACCTTTATTAGACTGGGAGGCCTTGGGTGGGCAGGACATGTTGCTCGTATAAGTCCCGACGAAATGCCTAAAAGAGTCATGGAAGAAGAAATCCATTGTCCAAGAAGAGTCGGTGGGTGGATGGCGTACAAGACGCACGAGACCTGCTTGGAGTCCGAAATTGGAAGGCAGCAGCCCAAAACCGAGTCGAATGGCGGAGGCTCATAGAGGAGGCAAGGATCCATCGCAGGGTTGTAGATAGATAAATAGATACAATACAGTAGTAAAGTGTAAAAATGTTTTTTTTGCGGCTCTATTAAGTATTTTACGAACTAGTTATAAGATTTATTTTTGCTTTAATTGTTTTTATTAAATAGTAATAATATAGACTGCCCCAAATAGGAGCAATAAGAGGGAATGACTATCATGACGATGATGATGTATAGAAAGAAAAAACAAAATTAAAAAAATATATAAATCGATATAATAAAATAAATCAAATGAATATTTTTATCAAACTTTTCTTTGAATTCTTTTCAATATTTAAATAAAAAAAGTTTATTATTTTGTGACAATATACATATTTATATACCTTAAAATTACAATTATTTTCAGTTTATAAATACATGGATTGATAAATAAATAGAAGAATTACTATTATGAATAATAAAGAAGTTACCAAATATCAACCTTACTACAGTAAGGGCGGTGCATTGATACTGATTTTGTATTGCACTTATTTGAACATTTGGAGGATTTTCCCACGAAATTGTATTTTTGTTCATTTTTTTTTTTTACTTTTAAATATGAAATTATTTTTTAAATGTATGTTCTTAGATTCTTGAAAAATGTAATAAATAATGTCACAACATCATCACTAAAAATTGATATTCAATTAAATGATTAATTGGAAGAATTTAATCATTCTTAATTCGTCTATTTGTTCAAGTTTGGCCTGATAATTATAATGGGCGCCGCATAGATTTCGGTCGAGGTAAGGGATAATAAAAAAAAATTCTAATGGAGTTTAAATATAGTTTAGTGGTGGTTATATGTATATTGGTGGTTATAAAAAATACTTTCCTTCTTCAAGCAATTTTTACATCTCTTCGTATTCTTCTATATGAGTATTCAAAACAGTTTCATTTTCCGCCACTTTCTCTCAATTCAAGCAAACTATTACCATTAAAGATTTTGCTGTTGGATGTTGAAATATCTTTTAGTAAGTCAAATTTTAAAACAATTACAGAATTTCTGTAATCTTTTACTTTATATTAATGCTTTGTTTTTTTAAGACCATAATTTAGTCAGATTTACCAATTTTTATTTGTAAAGCAACATATTATTTATAATTGGCTATCAAGGGGTTATATACAGGCTGTAGACCGTAGTAGATTTCTGATATTGGTGAGGTAGGTAGGCTGGAGCAGACAGTAGGGGCTCCCTATCTGCCACTGATAGTCCAACATACATCAGTTACCTGCCAACTGTCCTCTATCCACTCAATCCTTTCTCTCCTCTACCTTATATCTAATTTTTCTTTTAATCTTCTCTCTGGTTCCTTTCTATATCCCAATCACTTTTGATTACTTCTTATATAGAAATTGACTTGAAACAGTTTTAGGTGTAGTAAAGTTTATTTATTTGTTAGGTTGTCCATAAAAATTCAATTCAATGTGGAAGTGGAATAAAAAAGAAAAAAATAATAGGATTTTTCATACTTAGGCGGTGTGACTATCAAAAAAATTTATTTATTTATTACTATTTACAACTGTACATTATAATACATTTAGTAAATCTGATCTAAGTTAAATTGGAGTGTTACAGGCGTGTATAGAAACTACCCATTGGTAGCACATTAATGGCATTTTACATTAGCGGGTCTCGTGGCCATCTTCTTTTCAGGCGCCTCGGAGGATTGTCAGGAATAGGATGTAAGATTAGAAACTATGGGATTTGAGTGGTTGGAGAGTTTATAATGGAAGGAGTGATATCTGTTTCGGGCTAGATCGGTTACATAGGGAACATTAAGATCTTTATGTATGATTTTATTTGTGACAAAGTAAAGAGCATTGAGGATTTTACGAAGGATTTTGGATTGTAAGGATTGAATACGAGAGGAATTCGAAGGTTTAGTGGAGCACCAAAACTCTACTCCATACGTCCAGATTGGCCTTATTACAGTTATGTCTTTTGTAATGTGTTGGAAGTTTAGACCGTTTGTCTAGTAAGTGCTATAATAGTCGAAATCGACGTGCAGTTTCCTGTCTTTTCAGTCTTGTGTGAGGATTCCAGGTTAATCGTTTGTCCAAATGTAGTCCAAGGTAGCGGATCTGTTCGACAGGGGTATGAGTAACATCATTAAATGGAACTGTAAGGCAGTCAGTAGGTTTACGACGAAGGGTAAAGGTGATTTGATGGGATTTGTTGGAATTTATCTTAATCCTCCATTTACAACACCATTCTTCGAGGGGTGTGATATGGGATTGGAGATTTTGGGATATGATTAATGGGTTATTATTAACAGCGAGCTCACATGTGTCATCGGCATACGTGGTGAGGATAGTGTTAGGATTGGTTGGAATGTCAGCTGTATAGACGGTGTAGAGGATGGGACCAAGGATTCAAAAATAAATTAATTAGGGTTTGTAAGACAGTAAGGATAATAGTATGTTCACATACTAAATAAATAATTCCATGATTCAAATAACAATTACATTCCTGTATTATTGCATGGAATTGTAAAACGACGGGAGGGATTAAGGGACTCGGCTGTGACAAAGATGACTGACAGTGGTGTCTGAATAAGACACTCTATGTTATGAGAAACATAGAGAAAGAAATAGAAGTTCTGATAGGAGAAGGAATTTTTTATTGCCAAATTTAATGCAGCATAAAGTATAATTACGCCTTTCCATTCCTAGGGCCTGTTTTACAATAAAGTACAAACTAATACTATTTGTTGTTGTTTGTTTATTGGTGCGACAGACCGTTGAGGTCCAAGGCCTCGCGCGATGTGCTTAAGAAATACATCGGGCGTTGCTTGGCTTGTTTTTTTTAGGGTGGGCCCGTCACTCTCCACGCCTATTTTTGTGAGTGCCATCCATTGGCTGACAGGTCTCACAAAGCGTTACCACGCTGCTACCGTCATCCCACCCCCCACAAACTAATACTATTACTCTTGTATATTTTATTTAATTCAATTAAACTGACTTGTATAATATTAACTTGTACTTTAGTAGTTTTTATCTCCTATAGTATCACTAAAAGTCTTTCCTATTATGAAAAAAATAATTATTAGTGTTATTACTTGTATTTATGAACCAATACTATATTAGCTTTCATTATGAAACAGGGCCCTGGTCTTTTATAAAAATGAAGTTGCCTATGATTCAAATTTAGTACTTCACAAAACTTTTTATTTTAAATATATATGGTTCGTAATGATTCACAATAGTTCCAATTCTGTTTTTCAAAGTTTATGGAAAACTCTAAAACAAAAAACTATTTTTCAATTTTTTCATAATTGGTTATAAAAAGGTTAACTTGTGTTCAAATAGTTTATTCAAAATATTGTTTTATTTTGGATCAAGAAAAATTGTTTTCTTTGATGAATTTTTATCTAGATAACATGTGAATCTGTGGTTTAAGTTTAGCTTTGCGGCTGAGTTATACCGAAGATAGTGAAGGTTTGTATGGATGGAGGAATTCAGAGAAACATTTAAGAATAGTGTTTACATAAACTGGTATAATTTTTTATCAAAAATGAACTACGAAACATTTTTATAAAATTCGAAAAAGATTTATCTATAAATCACGAAAGGTTCTCAGTGAAAGGATAACAGAAGAAATCTGTTTTGGGCTCAAAAGAATGCATGTATCACTATGAAGACATTGAATATCCTTCTTGCTAAAAGACAACTCTTCTATATGAAAGCATTATTTTGAGCTAGTTATTACTGAAGTTAGGTTGAAACAGTAATAAATTAAAAAAATATTAATCTGAAATGTGAAAAGAAAAATTATTAATTGCCTGTGTGCCATAATTTTTATTTATGTGGTAATGAACCGGATCAAATTTTTTAGGTTATGTGAAATATTAGTCTCAATAAAATGCCATGTCACTTCAATTATGAATTTAAATAATGTATGAGGTATTGACAAACGATCCATTGAATTAGAAGGTTTAATTGGTGGCAAGCATGTGCTCGCGTGCCGACTCAGGGCCGTATATCCTATGTCTCCTCCAAACATCTGAAATAACCATATTTCAGGCTTGTCTTCTCCTCTGTCATGGTATTAATCTAAATCTGTCTCCTCGCCTGTACACGCTATTAATTTACCTGAATTTAACTAATTAGCTGCTCCAAAATTACTTCTTAGCCGGGAGAGTGTCATTTACACGATTAACTATAATTTATCATTTTTTTTTTGGTTGAATCTTTTTTTCATAACTGTAGTATCGTTATTCAGCGTGAAACGTTATTAATCCTGATGATTCTTCGGTTTATACTATTTTACACACCCTTCTAATAACGTATGAGTTTGCACATATACATTCATGTATTTATTGTACATCAAAAATTTGATGTATTTTATTGAGGTAAAAAAGCTCTCTCTAAAAGAATGAGAGTGGTCATTTACAAAACCATTGTAAGCTGGTAGTAATTTTGGAGTAGAAACGTGGCCCTTGACAAGAAAAAGAAAGAAGATGCTCAGCTCCTGGGAGAGAAAGGTATTGAGAAGGATATGGGGAGGAGTCTCGAAGAATGGAGAAGAAGAAGGAATGAGGAACTGATAAATCTGTTCGGTGAGCCCAGCATGGTGGCTTTAGTTAAAAGAGCAAGAATAAGATGGTTAGGACACGTTGAGAGGATACCCGATGAAAGGATACCCAAAAAGATGGTTTTTGGCAAACCAGATGGAAAAAGGAAAAGGGGACGTCCCCGGATCAGATGGCTGGAAGATGTGGAGGAGGATTTGAAGCTCTTGAAGGTTGGGAGATGGAAGGAGAAAGCTAGAGACCGTGCAGATTGGGTGGCTGTTGTGGAAGAGGCCCGTTTCTTGTAGGCAGTGTATTATATGCCATAATAATAATAATACTAATAATAAATAAATATGCTAATGACTTGTACCATATTTTAACTAAGTATAATATTATTCTTTTATTATATTATTATTGATACAATGATATGATTTACGCATATATTAGTAATGAAAAAACTATTAAATCAACATCGTATATTCAGGGTATTACGAAGAAAATGGAAAATATAATTAAAATTCGCTTTAACAGTTTAAAATAATGATTAAATCAAATATTTCCCATATCATGGGATGATAACTACAGCTAAATAAACCTAAGGATTAAGATTGTTTTTTTGTTTGTTTTATTTCTAGTTTTTACTATTTTAAAGGGAATAAAATCCATAAAAAATGGCAATGTTACCTAGATTTGAATAAAAATCTTGAGATTATTTGATCCTAAACCATCAACGCTATTTCTATTATACTCGATTCTAATATTTTTCTATACTTTGAATATTTTTTTGTATCTCTTAGCATCATTGTATGGATGAATCACAGTTAAATTTATTTGATATATAGTTCCGTTTTATATAATATTAATTATACTATTGAACATAGGTTTTTTGACAGTTTGCCGATGTTCTTAAAATTGGGACGCCTAACAGTCTGTTTTTTTTTTACCTCGACTTATCTAAGAAAGATTTAATAAACAATCTTCATTTGGCTCATATAATGTAGCCGTGATAAAATTTTTATGAAGGACCATTAAATGGAGTAGCAATCCGTTTAAAGCTAGGGCCGAATCGATATTGTTTTACGTTTCAAATGCATGAGCCATGATCAAATGTTGAATAAAGAAATGATCTGGTAGGATGGGAATTGAATTGCCAGGAGGAGATTGATTGCTGGTGGATCTACATTTCTAACCCGACCCCAATTGTTCAATCATCAATATGTTGATGAGGGAGTCGGGGAGGGAACATCCCACAATATATATGTAAAATAAAAAATAAAAAAAAATTTCTTCATTCACGTTATTATTATTTTTTTACTGTTCATATTTGCAACTTGCCGATTTCCAGTATTTAAGTTGTAAATACTCGGAACTATCCGGGAACATTCAAGGGCTTATTTCATAATGAAAGCCATAGTATTAATACAAGTACATAAACATATAAAGCATTGGGTTGTAAAATAAGTTCGTAGGGTTTTACAATATTTCAATTCAATCCTCTTAGTGTTTATAAAATCACGTTTAGTTGGTCAATAATGTTTACATATTCTAAAATAGGATTAGTTAAGGTGCTTTTATGCATCAGTTTCAACCTAGATTCCTTATCTTTAAAAGGTATTTTGCTTGCTCAAAAAGGAAGAGAAAACAAATTCATTTTCGTCATTTAATGATTTTTTATTTCCGTAAAGAAAAATCCTGCACAGGCGGTTAACAAAATTTGCATTGTGTATGGCGATGATGCCTTGGGAGAAAACATCGTCCGTAAGTGGTTTGCTTGGTTCAGAAACGGAAATATTGACTTGGAAGACTCAAAGCGCTCGCGTCGTCCTTCAGCTGTTGATGATGACCAAATTCAAGCATTGGTCACAGACAACCCTCACTCTACAACATGGGAGATCGCAGAACTGTGCCCAGTTGGAACAATTAAAGGCAGTGGTTGAGCAAAAGCGTCCAGCATTGGCTAATCGCAAAAGCATAGTTTTCCATCACAATGTCGTCCGTCCTCACGTGTCTTTGCAGAACCAGCAGAAATTATTGGATTTTGGCTGGGATGTGTCTCCCACCCACCCGATTCACCAGACCTTGCACCAACAGATTTTCACTTCTCGGGCCCTTCCAAACTCTCTTAACGGGAAACGCTTTACGGAACTAAAAAAATACCTGAAAAATGGCAACATGAATGGTCATATATAATTGATTAAAAATATTTACAAGAATCTGAAGTTTTAGCGTGAAAAACGCTACGAACTTATTTTACAACCCAATACAAGCACTAATACATTTATACCACCAATACAAGGAACAACTATAAGTGATACAGTTTAAAAGTAAAAACATATCTGGCAGAATTGTATAAGTCAGTGAAATTGTACCAACTACAACATTAATAGTATTAGTTTGTACTTTATTATGAAACAGGGCCCAGAAGTCACACTGAAAGATCGTTAAATTCCTTTAGTATAACACCTCAGGTTATACTCGTATTAAAGTTACGAGTCGTTAACTTTATTGATTTCTAAAGTGCCATAAAAATGGCCAGAACACCATCATATTAAAAGGTTTTTATGGATTTCAAGGTTATTGAATCATAAAATTACAGCAATTCTAGGCAGATCAAGTTCTTTCTCTTTATACTTTTCAGTTTTTATTACTATTATATATATGTATTTTTCCTGTTTATATGAAATTTATGCCTATCATTATTATTTAATTAAATTTTATAACTGATATGAGCACCTTATTCCAGAATTATCCTGGTTTATTATTAAATAGCGTATGTATTTTGAAAAAAATAATTCATTTAATTTATTTATATTTTTACAGTATATAATTAATTTGATTGATCGAAATGAAAAATCACAGCGTGTATTGTAGTGTTTGTGAAAAGTATGTAACTTATTTAGAACAAATTGTTGCTGCTAATTATGGTAATATATTTTATCTAAAATTTTCTTGAATACCCGTGATGGAATTGAATTTCTTTCTAAATAAAAACAAAATATTAAACTGTTTCTACAAATGATAAAAATAATTAAGATTGGACTGGGAGCATAGGCCAAAGAATGTTTCCAATTAAAAGAAAGTTTTTAATTGTTCTGGCCCAAAGTATTCCCGAACATATATATGGGAAGTATGAACGCCTGTAAAGTCACTATCAACTTTTATAGGTAGACGAACTTGTGATATTTTGCAAAACTTTGTCTCATCCCCCCCCTTCTGTTCAAGAAGTATTTAAGGTGCTATTTTGTGGTTCTTTTACCTAGCTTTTATATTCGCATTAATTAACATTTATAGGTCTCATATTTTTTTTTCAGATTTGACATTTTTTATAGTTCTTAGGAAATCGCAATTTGTATACAATGATCGTAAAACATTTTTCTTGCTGTATTAAATTAACATCCGGTGGCATGCACTTGTAATGGTTCAGTACTTACTTTTCAAAGAAATTTACTGCTAGAAATTTATTGTCTGTGGTATGAGTATTTTTGGTCTATACAATCAAAAACTCTTTTCATATTTGACATTTTTAATAGTTCGCAGGAGATCGCACATTGTATAAAATGAACGAAAAACTAGTTTTTTTTTCTAGTATAAAATTAACATCCGGTAACATGCACTTGTAATGGTTCAGTACCTACTTTTCAAAGACATTTACTGCTAGACATTTCTTGTCTATGGTAAGAGTATTTTTAGTCTACAAGTTTTTCAAATTTGCCTTTTTATTTTTATCATCAGCTCCAAGTCTATTTTATATATTGTTAGGAGTAATGTTGGTAGCATTACAAAATTATTTTCTTGAAAATTAACACTAAGTTGAGTGTTAATTTTTGTGTAGCTATTTTTATGACAAAGATAAATTTGTGAATAAATATGGTAATTAGGAAAAAAAGAAACATGTACTATTCTAGCCCATTAAAGGATTCTGTGCATGGTAAGGAAATAGTTTCTCTAAACCTACTATTAGTTAACAAGGCTTATTCACTCCTTATACTGGAGTTAGATGTATAAAGTTCAGCCCGTTGAACATATATCTGAAAATAGTTTTAAAAATATGTTTCTACCACACTAACGTGGAAACACATGTGTGGTGATTTTACTCAAATGAAAAATTTTTTACTATAACTGTAATTATTTAATTATAAAAAAAAAGAAAACAAACAAGAATATAAGAAAGTTTTGATGAGCAGAGAAGTAAAAAACAATTCAAAATATCGGGGGAGTTTCGCAAAAAAGTATTATTTGTTTCGTTGGAAAAAATTATGTCTGAAGGAAGTTGCACAAATGTATCGGTATCAAGGTCGTCCAAAACAGTGGACTCATCTTAGGAAGGTTCACCACTTTGGCTACAAATACGCCTTCTTCGATTTGTAAACATTCTATAAATGGAATTTGGTCCGGGTGCGGTCAAATCAAATAGTAATAATTTCTACTAGTTTTATTTGAGCCAACGTTTCGCCCCAGGTTGAAGAGCTTCGTCAGGGCTAAAAAAGATACCAACACTTAACATAAGATAAAAAAAGTAAATGGGAAATTACAAGGGTATACAATGAAACGTAAAAATTAAATGTTATAAACAATAAATGAAAACGGAAATAGTAACAAATAAAAAGAAGAATTTAGAAATAAAGAGATGAAATGGGATAAGAATAAAATCATGAAAAAAAAGAAGGAAGAAAATGAGGGAGTCAGAATTCATACCTGTTACTATTTCTGTTTCATTTGTTTATAACCTTTAATTTTTCTTATTTAATTTTTACGTTTCATTTTATACTCTTGTAATTTTCCATTTATTTTTTTATCTTATGTTAAGTGTTTGTATCTTTTTTAGCCCTGACTAAGCCCTGCAACGTTGGCTCAAATAAATAGTATAATATAATATAATAGTAAAAATAGTACAAAATATTACTATCTCTCAGTAAACATTCTAATTTCATTGTCACTGTCACTATTTTCATCAAGAGAAACATTTTCACTCAAATATAATATAATTTTATAATTGAAAAAATATATGTAACTGTTAATCACTTCTGCTAGAATATATAATTTAATATAACTTTGGAAATTACTAATGTTAATATATCCTAGAACTGATTAGTATGCTGTGTCTTCGTATCAACCAACTGGATTTGGACAGCATTACTTATTATTGAACAAAGCTTTTCTTCTCTCTCCACTCTTGAAACTTGGGTAAACCCCAAGAGTGTGCTCTATATTTTAAACTGAAAATTTACAATAATTGTAACGACCTGGACGTTTTTCTTATATATTCCGCGCCTATTAGCTCGACACTTTGGATTCGAAGAAAGTGCTATAAAGTATCCTTCCTAAGAATGGCGTAATGCGGAGAGGTGGTTAAGAGCTCCAACTTTTCTTTGTGGAGCCGAACTGGATGATTCTGAGAGAAGAAGAAAGGCGCCGATATGGCTCAAGAAGGCTGGCCCCGATAAAAACCGACGTCACCACTAGGGCTAATGATGTAGTGCCAACTCTCGAGGCCCTTCTCAGTAAGTAGATATAAGGATCGATACTCAATAACACTACTTCTCCTCAAAGTCCCTAATATTTTTTTTCTATTTACATGAAAAGTTAGTTTGTTTAATATTAATACCGTAATCATTCTTTTATTGAATAATAAAAACTTTGTATTTTGTTTAAACACCTGTTATTTTATATGCCGCCCAAAGATGTATTACAAATAATTAAATATATTGAAAACTATTGGATACCTTGATATTGTTATATTATTTCTTCAAAAATTCTGTTACACATATCAGAAAAAACAAAAAATAAATCTCATTTTGTATTTAATCATGGATCCTGTACCGTGGGCTCAGTCTGTGAAATGCAATAAAGCTAAAAAACATTATCAGAAATGTAACCCCATAATTTAATAGAAATTCTTAATTATCACTGAAAACCAAACTAATCCAAAAAATATTTTAACAATAAGCACAATTATAACATATTCCGTTCTTGTCTATCTACACCTGTCACCTGGACTACAGGAAATTAGAAGCCATTTTAATATCTTAGGCAGACCAAAATTTCAAGTATGTAATGTGACTTGCTACTCTCAACAATCCTAAAAATATGTAAAAAATAAAATTAAAATGAGCTAGCTGTCAATTATAGCGATATGGAAATCTATATATAGTAACTTTATTAAAACGGCAATAAAAAAGTATCTTAGTTTTGGATTAAGTAAGTGTTTTATTACTTTTTAATGCATAATCCTCGTGGTAAGGCACGATGCTACTAACTCCAAAGATCCGGCTGGGGAGAAATTTGTTTTCTGTTACACTATAGCCGTGAGTCAAGCCTGTGAGTTCTGGAGCCCTCCTAGGGTCCATCCAGGCTCATAAATTGGGTACACTTAATTGGGTAAAAATATGACTGAATTGATTCCCCCTTAGTCATGTCATTTCATTGCACGCTGTGCTATGTCTTCACTTTGAAAGATCAGTTTTCTCATTTTTTAATTATTTTTCAAATTAATAAAGGTAATTAAATAATCTCTTAATTAATTCAGGCACGTGAATGATTAATTCAATTATATCATTATGAAAATCTGTATATAGCAATTAATAAAAACGACAATAAAGTATCATAGTTTTAGATCAAATAAGTCTTTTATTAAGTTTTAATTCCCTAATGCTAAACTGAAATAATTCCTTCTAAGCTATGTCATTACTTTGCAGGCGGTGCTCTGCATGTTTTAAATTCAAACATATCATTTCTTATTTTTAATTAAATAAATAATGATCATGATTAGCTCCTGGATGTTGTGTTTAGTTCAAAATTAACTAAGGATTATTGTAGAATTTTTAGGAAAAGATATTTTTAGAAGAAAAATTCTCTGGTTTGATATTTATGAGAGAATGATCCATACGTGATACATCAATCTATCTCCATCTGAGAGAGTTATAAGCGGAAACTCCGTGCAAGCCACCATAATGAATTTCTAAAATTCACACAAAATGTCGGCACAAATAAAATAAGTTTTTTATTTATGTATCGTTTGTGAGTGTAACCCCAACCACCTCCTACTCATAGACGAATTTTACTTTGCCTGTCCCGAAAAATTTATGTTTAATCTCAAAATATGTGGTCGTTTTGGTGAACGAGATGGTTCTGAAAATGATTCATTTTTCGAATATTATCTTTTTGTTCATTGTCTTGATTGCACCCTTTTGTCTATTAAGTGGAGCTATTCATTAATTTCTGTGGTATTTTTTTTTTTATCGATGTGAAACTGTTTTCTCACATGAAGTTATTAAGTGATAATAAGACTTAGCACAATTACGTAATTGTAATTACAATGATATTTATATTAATTAAAGAACTAAATGGCCATTTAAATTGAAAATAATTTATATAGAATATAAAGAATGGCTCAAAATATCTCATATCGTGAAATGAGGATATCAGATACCAGAGCGTATCAAGGGATGACGAGATCGGCTTAAAGGGGCTGAACCTTATCAGAGGTCGATGAAGTTACCGTAATCCTTTTCTTCTGACCCATTTCTTTTTTATTTAGTTCTTAAAATTCACTCATAGTCTGAGGGTTTTATTAAAAACATTAATTTAAAATATGAAACATACTCAAGTAAAAAAGTAATGAAATGTACCTACAAGAAAGAATACATTGTCATTATTTCTTATAGCATCTTGTTTTAATTTATCGTGATTATATTTATTTATGTCCTGGTTGTCTTTATTAACCTTTAAAACAAAATTTAATAATAGAAATAATTGAATATTTATATTAAATAAGGAACCAAACAAAATTTTTCTTTGTTCTTTTTTATTTGGCACCATCTTGCCCTGGTGATATCTTAACACGCAGTGGTAAAAGTCCTTTACCTTACGAATCCCCTGGAAAATAAATGGCACTTTGTTAAATTGTATGTTTATAAATCTAGTTATAATTATGTTTAATGTTTCCAGAAACGTTGACATTCACTAATCATACTCGATTTACAATTACCAATTTATTGAACGTTGAATAGTATGTAGATTTTGTTCTTAAATAACAAACCATTAAACCTTAAAATAGAGAGTTTTAAGGACCCAGTGGAAATCTGCTGGAAAAGGATAATCTCAAAAAAAAAGAGGAACAGAGAAGAATATTGGAAAACTATACTGACTTCCGACGACTGAAAATTTCTTTATGAAAATATAGTTAATTAAAGGGTGATAGGTACCGGTTCCATACAATTTTCTTTGTAATGGTTAAAGTTTTTTTTATTTTTTTTTTTATTTTTTTTTTTTTTTTTAGAAACTCAGCAGAAAATAACTTTTTTGTTTTCAAAGAAACATTCGAACGTGTATTGGTTGATCTGATTCCTATGTAAGTATTCATAATACATTTTGTTGGAATCAGAAATACATAATTTCTATTGTATGAATCATTGGATTGTGTAAAACTAATTTAATTAATGGAACATATATGTAGCATACAATTTTTTTTTTTAATCTCATTTTGAATAAATCCATGCAATGATTTTTTTTATATATTCCTGTTTTCACTTATTAGTGAACAATCATGTAATTTTAATAAATCAAATCATCACTTAGCATTACGTAAATGATGATAAAGATGTAGCCGCCCAAAACATAGTAGTGACCAGCGATGTTTAAGACTCTTAGTACACGACGGGGGGAAAAAACCGACACTTTTAGCAAAGATTAATTTTTTAAAACTTGAAACTGTTACATTTCCAATAAATAAAAATAGTTATAAACATTCATATTGTTGAATTTTTTTACACTATTTTCTTCTTCTACCCAGATATACATATAGCATACCTCCTATATGTATGTACCAGATATTCAATAACATCATTATAGGAGGGTATGAAAAAAAACAAAAAAAAAAAAACACTATTTTCTTAATGTTATCCTTACTTTTCAGTAATCCGAACACCACCCTCCAGCAATCGATTCGGTTCACCGAGATTACACTGTACTTCATCTCATAGAGTTGCTATTAAACTTTATTAGTTTATAAATGGATCTTATATTATCCATGTAATATATGGAAGATTTTAAGTTATATTTAGTAGTTGAATATATCCCACTCTACCTAAAATCAAAAGGAGGAAACGGATTACAATATAGGCTCTTATGTGTTATAAAGTGGGTCACAGCTTGGCCAATGGAATACTTGAAATTTCAGGAAGTCAATGGTTGTCCTACAAAGGCACCATTGAAGTGTGATAAAGTAACTTTTTTTTTCGTCTGTGACTAGGAGTGGAGTTTGGTTAGTTACAAGAATGCTCCAGAGCAGAGAGTACAATTTAGACGCCATCAGCTAACGGCTGGAAGGGCATTTGAATTTTAATCAACATTCCGCCCATGTCCCCTCTCGCTCACACCTCTCCTCCCTTATCCAAGAATATGTCGATACTCATTCCAAGCTGATAATAAGTAATCGATTGTTTATGGTTTAAATATTAATAGTGCCTATTACACGAATTTTCATTACTGATAATGACCAAACATTATTACTGTATGATATACATAGAAATGCTGACAAATTAATTTGCTGATGAGTGGAAGTTGGTATGACCACTGCGACAAAGCACCGTTCTGCAATTCAGATTCCCTCTGGTCTAGATTGCAGCACAGGAAGACACTGTAGGAATATATGGCTCATTGGATTGCACTGAGGCCCCAGAGATAATGAGCGGAAAGTATAAATAAGATAGGCAGGTAAAAGGTGAAGGCCAGTCACGCATTTGCTTGAGCAAAATGGGCCTCGCCTTGGGTTCTTTGTGGCTGCGGCTTTGAATCCGTGATAGAATCCCAGACCACCTAAACTATTGTTTATTTAGATTTTATTATTTCTTGGTAGGAATTTAATTTGTATGAATATTCTTATAATGATTTTCCAAGAGATCTAGAGATAAAACTAGGGGGGATGGGAGGCAAGCCATTGTCAATCAGGTTATGACATTTCATCAAGCAAAAGAAGAATGAAACCAAAATTTTAAGAACATTATATGTAATTTATTAGTTAGCTTTATTAGCTATTACAATTAGTAGTTGCTTCAAAACATTTTTTTTTCCAAAATTAATAAGTTTTCTCACTTCTAGGGGGGCAGCTGCGCCCTCTGGGTACGCCCATTAAAAAAATATTCACTTTTTTAAAATAAATATTAAATGGATTTTCTCTGATATTAATATAAATAAGAATAATAATAGTGTAAAACAATTGTACATATTTTAGAAAAAATCTGTATATAGCAATATGTTGAAAAGAATTCATAAATTTACTATAAAATGTTTTATCGCGTTTAGGGTGTGGAAAAGGGAATGTTTTAAACAAGTATTAAATATAAAATATATGTAACAGTAAAACAGACAGCGTATGGTAAAAATTTAAAACCAGAAAATATCCCAATTATCTACTTTATATTTTATTAATAGACTTAAAATTGTTGTATGAACTTGTTTATGGGTTTAAATGATAGCTTATATTATCGTCTTGTCAAAAATAATTTCTTACATGAATAATGAAGAATATTTTGTTTATTTATTTTGGTAAGTTTCATGAGAACTTCTATCCTTACGGAGATAATCCTTATAATGTACTTTATAGGGTACTTAACGACCTTTAAGTTCAGCCCTTCCTAAATCTGTCCACATACAATGTGGTGTAGTATTTGTAATTATTGAAACAGTTATTAACAGTGTTGTGGTGTGAGACTTTACTACCGTGTAAGCAGCTTTAGTAGTCCGTGAATGACACAGTAAAGTGAATGATCGTTTGATAACATTTACTGTCTGTCACTACCGTTACACTCTCTTATCTGACTTAGTAATTGGTAGTAACCGTTTAGAAAACGAACCTACTCTTGCGCTAACATTCACATGAATACTATTTGATAGTAACTGTCACATCTTATATACTGTTTCGGGTAACTTTAGGTTAACCGAAAGTTTGAATTGGATTGGGGGCTCCCATAAGAAAGGCACTACCAGCGCCCATGTGCCCAACAACAAAAGCTTACCTTCTCCAGCGCTCTCAGTGGGAAGCAACCTGCACCATCTTGTTTTTGTTTTTTTTTTCAAACAGTTCTCTTTTTTCTTTTCTTCACTATCATCTTTAGTGCAAATGAGTGAGTAGAGAGACTCTGAAGTGCCCCGACCCCTCCTCCGAAGCAGAGGAGGAGAGAGAGAGATCAAGAAATGAAGGAATTTAAGAAATAAGGTAGGATTTACCGGAGAATGTAGTTCGCCTAATTCGGCATAAAAAACATCATTATCATGAACCACATAATTAAATCTATAGTTTTATATGGCCCAGTTTTTCCAAATTCATTATCACACATCTTACAACAAATGTTTTATTTCGGCTATCCCCTATTACCAGAAACTTAGACAATAGATTTTCCTTTTCAGTTAACCATGTTTTATTTTCAGTCCACTACACCCCGTGCGTCTGGCCTTTAGTTGAAGGCGTACTTCATACACATGCGCTATCAGCTGTACCATCATCTTGCACCTCGGACCTTAGATTTTATGCTACTTATTTAATCAAAATCTTCTAATGATTTCGTTTAAATAAGTTCTAATTACTTCTGGTTATACAAAAACAGAACATTTATATTTATCTTTACCTAAATCACTATTATCATACGTTTGTTTATTTGCAATATTTTGACAGGGAACCATGCAACAGAAAAACTCTGGACAGCTGATGACCGCTGTCAAACAGTTAACGGTAGTGTGTTTTCTAGACCTATAAAACGGTGTTTATTTTTCCATAATACATAATCTGTTAATAATTGTTATGAATGTTGTAGGCTGTGCATAGAATTATTTTTAGTATTTTTCTAAGATATTTTATCAATGTTTGAAGATATTGATCTTTAATAATTTAAATCTTTAAATTTAAAATCCAGAAGTTCAGTTAGTTACAAAGGTTTTTTTTTTTGTTTTGTAATTAGGCTGGAATTGTCAAGCAAATTGCTTCAGTGGTCTACAGATGACAAAAAAAAAAAAAGAAATTGGAAAAAGTAATTTCCTACCGTTGAGCCAATGTTCGATGCCGTGTGTTTTTAAACATTTGAATTGTTTTGTTTTTAAACATTTTTGGTGCCAGACATTTTTACACAACGTGTTAAGAACAACCTATTGCTTAATATAGATTCAGTATACTTGTATTATGATCATCGCCAATTTTGGTACTATTTCAGCTCATAGATTTTAAGAATGATCAACAATATAAATTTGAACGATTTTATTTTTCTGATATTACTCTCCTTGAGGATAAAATTTCTGTTTAATTTTGAGGCTATAATCATTAATATTTTTCTAGTTTAGGGTTTTCCAAAGGTGGGCCGCGTCACCTATGATTACCCCAAGCATACCCCTGTTATCCCGCAAGTGATAGTCAGTTTCTCAAAACAAAAAAATAATCATATAACAAATACACATTCCAATGCAGCATATATTTTTACACTGTTTTTTTTTTCTAACTTTCCTCCATTCTCAACCGTTGTAAGGATAAATTTGTACATTTTTAGTTCAATGTAGGTGCCAGAAAATGGTTTTAACCCAGCAAGGGTGCCGTGACATTTTTTTTCAGCCCAAAAAGGTATGATATATACCCTGAAATGTCCAAATAGTTATTACTATTTGAATTTTTTTTACCTTGCGTCATCAATAGTTGGTTTTTATTAAATCTGGAAAAACAAACAAAAAAAAAAAATGAAATTTATTTAATTTTAAAAATATTTTCTCCCAATTCACAAAATTATGTTCCAGAAAAAAAGAAAACGAAAGCTGGTAATGTTGAACAGAGAAATCATAATTCAAATAATATATTTATTGCATCATATGTTTACTGTAGAGTGATGTACTTTTTTTTTCTGCGTTATGTTTTTTTAGATGATGTGAGCTATGCTATCCTTGTTTTGTATTTATTTTATTTTAGGTTTGCATTGACGATAAATTGATTGGTAAAAACTACTATTTGGGGGACGTGAGACTTCTTTTTTTTATTTATTTTTTTTTTATCCGTATTGTAATCGAATATTCAATTTTTATAACTTAAGTTTAGGTTGATGAAATCGTAATTCCTTAATTTATGGCTGTTTATTCAATTTTTACTTGACTACATTTTCTTTTTTGCTTTTATCGTATTGTTTCTTGTTAACACAATTTAATTCAGGCATATTAAAATTGTTAGAAACTTTTTTTTTTACGTGAGGCTATAACATTATAGCTTTTAAATAAACCAAATTTTAAATGTTTAATTTATAATCATGACCTGTATTCGTTTTTTTAAGTTGAGACCGAAGCAGCTGCTTGCTGAGATAACTGCTAACATGGTCGTGGGGATGATGGATTGGCTCAAGAATTAGGTCGTCATGCTTTGATGTGTTAAATCAGAGCTCTCTCTCTCTCTCTCTATTCCCCTTTCGAGTCTCCTATTCAAACGTTGCTTCCTGGTACATAAACCTATATAGTTAGGTCGTTTATATTTAGAGGCGCCTTTCATATGTTTATTTTATGTTATTCATGTTAATAATTTATATATTAATCAAAGAAACGTAATTCAAGTCGTATAAATTTTGATTCCTATTCAAAAAGAAAATTAACTAACCTCTGAATAAGGCAGTTTTAATCTAATAAGAAATATCTAAATTATCGGCACTAATCGGAAGATTCGGCATTTGATAATGGAGTACTTTGGTTAGATTCATACTCAACTGTTAATATTTTCCTCAACTCTAGAAGAAACAGGAACCCACTTAATAGAGACTGTATTTGTTTCATCATGAGGGCCTATCTACTTATATAACTGAATAAATCCTCTCGGAACTGGGTAAAGCAATTTTAATTCGACTAAAAATAAGCAAATCCACCGAAAATTAAAGATTAACGGTAATCTATGTGAAATAAAATAATCTAAAAAAATAAACTAGAAATTATAAAGAAAAATGTCAACCCCTAAATGTTGTAGAGAAATTGTACTGACTCGGTCACTCGATACCCACTCATTCCTATCTCATCAGGAAACAAAGGCCACCGAAATTTCGGTATTTTAACAAAAATATTTTTCAGAAATTCTCATATCACATCTCAATTGTTCTGGACTAAACTCGGATATATCAACAAATTTTAGGTACGACAATAGAAATGTGAAATTTGTACTTAATTTAGGCCTCATTATATACTAGTAGAAATATAACATTGAATAGATGACAAATGTTTATAATAAGTTTTAATATAATACTATTATTATTATTACTATAATACTTATAGTATTATATTTAATAATACAGCATTCTAGTGCTGTCTTTCAACACCACAGTTCTGATGAAGCCCTGCCAAGTGAGGCGAAACGTCGGCAAATAAATAACTATTTTCACCACAACGTTTTACGGTAACCCCCCCTTTTTGTCCGCACCCCAGACCATTTCCTTTATATTATAGTATTACCTTGGACTATCCTATTAGCCGTTGAGAGCAAAAGTAGTGCAAGTCCATTAATTCTGATCAAAATGTATTTCTATAAAAAAAAAGTAATTATTGAGTTAATAACTAAGCGCATTACCTTCAAATTTAATTAATTTTTTTCTTGGTCGTTTAGAAAGGTTTACTATCGAAAAAAATATCCAAATTAACGTTTATAAATACTGTGACTGTACGAACTAGAAAATGATCATTTTTTACGAGAAGTACCTTAACTTCAAATTTATTTTATTTTTTTATTTTATTTATTTATTGATATTTACAACTGTATAAAAAAATACAACCAGTAAATTTGATAATAATGATATGATACAAGATGTAGAGAAACTACCCAGTACTAGAACTCTAAAAACAGTTTACAATATAAGGTCACGAGGCCATCTTGTTTTCAGAACTTCAAATTTAAGAGAAAAAGGGGATTAATTTTTTTCTTGGTCGTTTAGAAAGGTTTACTATCGAAAAAAATATCCAAATTAACGTTTATAAATACTGTGACTGTACGAACTAGAAAATGATCATTTTTTACGAGAAGTACCTTAACTTAAGAGAAAAAGGAGATTAATTTTTTTATTTGTCTTTTAGAAAGGTTTACTATCGAGAAAAAAATATCCAAATTAACGTTTATAAATACCGTGGCTGTACGAACTAGAAAATGATAATTTTTTACGAGAAGTACATTAACTTCAAATTTAAGGAAAAAAGGGGATTAATTTTTTTCTTTGTCGCTTAGAAAGGTTTACTATCCAGAAAAAAACATCCTAATTAACGTTTATAAATATTGTGGCAGTGCAAACTTGAAAATGATCATTTTTTACGAGAAGTACATTAAATTCAAATTTAAGGAAAAAAGAGGATTAATTTTTTTTCATGGTCGATTAGAAAGGTTTACTATCGAGTAAAAAATATCCAAATTAACGTTTATGAATACTGTGGCTGTACGAACTAGAAAATGATCATTTTTTACGATAAGTATATTAACTTCAAATTTAAGAGAAAAAAAGGATTAATTTTTTGTTTGGTCGTTTAGAAAGGTTTATTATCGAGAAAAAACATTCCAAATTAATGTTTATAAATACTGTGGCTGTAGGAACTAGAAAATGTTCCCTTTTTACGAGAAGTGCATTTACAATGGAAAAAAAAATACATTTGACCTACTGCGAAGTATGGATGTTGTAAGCATTTTAATCAGTTTTTCATAATGACCGAAATTATTCTATCGTAATCTGTCGGAACGATCTTGCGGCTTTGAAAAAAAAGTTCTTTTTCTATTAATCACATTTTCAAATAGGTATTTAAATTAATAAAGTTGTTAGTTACTTAATGATTAAAAAAAAAAATGTTTTCAGTCCTCCATCAGGTTGACAGTTGTTGCTGCTGCATTTATTGTCTATAAAATTTTAATAATCATTGTTTAAATTCTCAATATGTTTAAAGTTTTATTTTTTACCCCTTCTCTTGAAATTCAACTGGAGTCTGTGATAAATTCTCTTTTTATAAATTAAAACATTCAAAGAATTTCAGAATAGTAAAAAAACGTATAAAAGGAAAAAAAAAACTGGAATGGCTTACTCTCTCCCTAGGGAGCTCTAACCATTTCTGGGCGAGGCCTTACTTAACTTTAGGGTGTCGCTCTCAAAGGCTTAATGGATTTTTTGAACTTAATTTCAATTTTAACTGCAGGCTTAGAAGTCTCCTATTTTAGATCATATTTTAGCTTTTTAATTATAATTGAATCGTTTTGTTAATTATCATTTTTATTCCCTTTCTACCTTTTAAATTTTATATTTCTTATTTAATTTGATTTAATAGCATACTTTATTTCATAGGTGTTTCAATTAATTTTCGGTATTTTAATTTGTTCATAAAAAAATAATTTTAAAAACAACTGTCTTTTTTAACTAAGTAATATTAGTATTGTGTATATATATAATATCTACATTCCATTTTTCTAGTTGTCAGTTTATTGTTGAAATTATCAGATGCATATTTCTAGCATATGCAAAAATATTTTTGTAATAATCGTCAATTTTATATATTGATTACCAACGACTAAGAATTTCCATTGGATGCAAAAATATTGTTATGTTATGGAAATTATTTTAATTGATGTATAATTAAAATTGTTTTAATCTATATATAATTTTTTAAAATTTTAATTGAATAGTATGTATGCACAAGAAAACGTTACATATTTATTTGAATATGTGGTTATTTCATTTAAAATTTTTATTATTTATATTTTAATTTAATTTTATGTTTGCTAAAGAGGGATAAAAAATGCTATTTTTATAGCTCAAGTTTATTGATGGAATTGTAATTTAGTCTTATTCAATTTTCACTTAACCAAACTAAATTTTCTTTTCTGCTTTTACGGTGCTGTTTGTTGTTTACAATATTTAGTTCAAGCAGATTAAGATTCTAGAAACTTTTTTTTTAATTTTTAAACGTACTACAAAGCTATAACATTATAGCATAAACATTATAGCAATAACATTATACCTTTATTATACAAGATTTTAAATGTTTAATTTATAATAATGACCTGTATTTGTTTTTTTAATTGAGACAAAGCGAGATCGAAGCAGCTGCTTGCTAATATAACTATATTAGCTAAGATGTATTGGTATAAGGAAGAGAATTATTTTTAGATATAGAGATAAATAGTGGAGCAAAAAAGAAGAAGATTAAAAAAAAAGAGGAAAATAAAATATAGACCTAAAAAGATTGTTGCACAAAAATGATAATTGAACCAAGCAAATCATGTATTACTGTTATTATTTTAAATTTACTGTACTATGTCAATGCATTATAAGAATTTTAAAAAATAAAATAAATGTCTAACTATTTTTTAAGTATACACTGTATTTAGCAACGACAGTTTTTCTCCCTCTCATCAAGTTAACATCAGTACAAAAAATTAATTACCTTTCTTAAACAATAATAAAATGTATTGAATTAAAAAAAAATTAATTCTGAATGATGAGAGAAATATATTGGCTCATGTGTTGGGAAGCCTATTTTTTCTATCCAGAATTTGAAAATATTTTTCACAATTGGTACATTTGTTTAAATTGAATCTCTTGAGCAGATTTCGCTCAATCAAATTCTATTTTCTAATCCTGAAATAATTAAATCGTCAATAAATGATAGTAACTAAGAAGTTTCACTCTTATTTATTATTATTATTTATTTTTTTATAAAATTGAAAATAGTGAATAATGGTGTTTTGTAACAATGTAAATTATAATTATGGAGGAATTGTTTTGAAAAATTCTTTTTAGAAGCTGTCTTCCCTGATAATATTGGAGTGAAGGATGTTGAAGTTAATCTCAGAACTTAAATCGAAGATAGAGTTGGCTGTGCCATTAGGTTCTAACAACAAAAGTTTTAAATTTAATTAACAAGACCATCCATTCTGGTTTGGATGCCCCATTTCCTTCATTCTCTTGAACAAAGAAAAAATTCTCGATATAGTCTAAAAAGCGTCTTATTTTGCTGTTATTCCTGCTATTTTTTTTTTTATTTTTTTTTTATGGAGGAAGTATCCTTGTGGTTTTAAAATATTTTAATGTTTAATCAGATCCTAAAGAAATGAAATTTATTTATGTAAGTCATTTTTACAAAGAAGTTATCTAAAATTGTAAAAATTACTAAAATATGTGTGTAACCAACCTTTGAATCCGACTTCTGGATAAAATTGTAAATAACTGGAGACCACAGCAAATTTTTGATCAACTATTTCTATAGAAGGGGTTGTTATCATTGTTCATAACAAAGTTTCGTTAATGGAGGAATATTCAGCAATAACACTGTGTAACAAAAAAATATTTTATTTTTTGTTTGTGGTACCGATATTGGAGTGAAATTTAGATACACTAATGCAATAAAGTACACAAAAAAAAGTTCTTTTTTTTTTTTTTAATTGACTATTTTCCTTCTTACTTATTTATTTTATATTAAAAAAAAACTAACTTTTTATTATTAAGTTTAAAAATAAAAATATTTTTGTTATCTAGTCTCTAGACATGATATAATAATAATAATAATCCTATAGTACATTATTTTGTGAATTAGCATTTGTTTTAACTGAGAAGAAAGACATTTGGATATGCCAATAAAATACTTTAACAGTACTTCAGGAAAAATAGGAGTGCTTTTCTTAAATCTTGTATTTTTGACCCCGATACCACTGAAAACTAGGTTGCTGAAATGGTCTCCTTGTGGCTAGAAAATAATTAGTTAAAATGAGGAGAGAATCCAAAGATATAAACTAGAAAATCTCATTAAAGAACATCTTAACATTTTTTCTCATCTTATTCCGAAGGTGTTAAAGAAACAAGTTGATTGAGGTTGTTCGGTCGTAAAAAAAACGGTACATGACAGAATTAAAGCTTTTGTTAATTACAATGGTTTGACTTCAATCAGAAGTCGGTTACTGGAAGTTGATATCTACATTATCAGCTTAATAAAATAATTTATTATACATTTGTTTTGCAAATTATATTTTTTTAAAAATCTGTTCTGCTACAACCCATAAAGGTTCGGGTGAACTTCTTTGTTAGGAACTACGGTTACTAGGCGAACGGTTGTGCAAGGTGGTGATTTAATCTGAATTGGTCTCGACCGCCTGATTTTTACCCAATTAAGGCTGGGTGGACCCCAAAGGGCTCCCGAACCCACTGGGCTGACTCACGGCTTCGGTGAAACAGAAAATAATTATCTGCCTCGGCAGGATTTGAACCCGGGTTCTTGGAATTAGTAGCACAATGCTTACGATTGAGCTACCCACTCCCCTAATCTTGTAAATTATGTAATCAGCCTATATAAAAAAAAAAATAAAAAAAACAAAAAAAAAAACGGTGATCCCGAAAACTTCAATTCATGTTAAATTTTAGTATTTTTTACGACTTGAGACCTCAATTTCTAAAAGTAAAGAGAAAAATAATGTGTTGATAAATTGAAATGGAAAAAATTCTGGGAGCATACTTTCAAATTATTTATTTATTTAATCTTTTATTAATAATATAAGAAAACCTCTAGGTAAGCTCATTTCTCAGGGCCATGAACATAAAAAATTGTTAAATATATTTTTAATATTCTAATTAATTAAAAATAAAAAATGTTTATAGTTTATTTAAAACTTTCGTAGCAGAAAATTATTTATTTTTATTTTGACGTGACAACGTCTTATAAATCATTTTGCGGGATGCCATGTTAGAAAAAGTGTCCCGTAACGGAAATTGACTTCGTTTAACATATGGATATTATATCATATGTTGGAAATAAAGTCTTAGAATTAAGTATAACTGTATAAATATTTTGTATAACCAAGCAAAAATAAATATCTGAATTCAATATGTGAACTG
>NW_027112716.1:561660-567828 GCF_000696795.3 Halyomorpha halys | reverse complement strand
AATTAAGTATAACTGTATAAATATTTTGTATAACCAAGCAAAAATAAATATCTGAATTCAATATGTGAACTGGTTTATTATTTCAAATATATAACATTGGATTGATTTTAATTTATATTTATGTAATATTAGCATAGAGTATACGTTGTCACGGAAATATGTCGCCTCGGCGCGAAGCGCCGAGGCCTACACGGGCACGGTTTTTTTTTTTTGAACAACTGAATTCCGTTTATCTGTTGCGGACTTTTTAAAGGGTAGATTAGCCTTATATAAAAAACATTGAAGTCTGCAGTGAAGTCAGGGCAGACACGCTAGGCTTCTTGCACGGAAAACTGCAGTAAATGTAGCCCAGACGTTCGTTATATGTGCTGTACATTATTGATGACCCTGAAAGAACTTTAACAATGCATCATTTCATTATAGTTTACGTACTCAGTTTAATGTGCTTGAAATTTTACAACTATACTTTATTATGTCCTTCTAGAATTACTATCTATAAAAGTCTCATACTGTTACTGTAATTTATATATTTGATTATTTTATCTCTTACTACAGAATATAAAGAGAGTAAGAAAAGTCGTTTGAATTAAATTGTTCATCACACTTGTTAATTCTATGTTTTAAATGTTTTTGCTTTCTATTAATTTCAAAATACTTTAATAATTAACATTGCTATAATAAGGTCTATTATAGCTTTGGGGCTCCTCTAAACCATCGAATTCATCTTTACTTACAATCTAAAATCCTTCGTAAAATCCTCAATGATCCTTATTTTGTCCCAAATAAAATCATCTATTTAAGACCTTAATATTCCAGCAAGAGTCTAGATGTCTTCGCGTGTCTAATATAATGAAAAATGGTTTTATCCTATAAAGGCAAACCGGATTCATAGAATACGAAGAAATGATTTTACTTAAAGATATCCAAGCGGTAATTATAAAATTAAAATATAATGTGTATGGATTTAATATTTCTTTTATTCTGTACAACTGCGCCTGTTTCAAAATGGAAGCTAAACTAAAATCTAGGTAACTGCAAAGTACAAGAACTAAGAATAATAATAATGTGGACGACTAAGAGTGATATTACAGGATTTAAAAATTAAAAATGTATTGGTTTCCATTTTACACGTCTGTGAAATAGTATGAAGTACCGACTACAATAGTGAAGAGCCGTTTGTGGCTGTTCGTGACTGTAGCGCCGCTGGTTCCTATCCGGTTTGGGTGTTCGAAAAATGGTTAGATGGTTAACCTTCCCCTCCTCCCCGTATGTTAGAAGTGACAAAACTACAGGAGTCGGGTCGTCTGTGGCTGAGGGGTTTTAGGCGTCTATAATTTATTTTCACCGTTATTTCGTAAAGATTCAAAATTTTACGATTTAATATTTCGCTTAGAATCCGGAATATCATTCGAACTTCTACATAAACTTGATAAATTGCCACCAAAATAAAAAAAAGATTTTAGGTATCATTTGATTGTTGCGATCAAACACAAAACAATTTTTTTTTTCCTGTGAAATAATATTTAAGTGAAGCGTTGAGCGTAAAAAATCTCATACAGACTGAAATGAAAGCTTAAAATTAAATTACTTAAAATTCATTCTGAATAAATATTTTAATAAATCAAAATTGATTTCGAATCACTTTTAATTTTTATTTACCAGTTAAAATCTTTCTTACACCCAAATATCAGGAAAGATGATTAATAATGCTATGTAAGTCTCATAGTTTCAGAGTTATTTAGTAACATTTGAAAACAATGCAAAAGCTTCCTTAAAATCAGGAATTGTTATGATTTCTACACGAGCAGATTTATAAGTTATCAGTTAAGAATTTTAGTAATAGTGTAATAAAACCTGATGCTATTTTTATACTATGCTTGTGTGTTAAGAGTAGTGGCAGTGTCAAAGCTTTTCAGCGTTTCCTGTTCTAAAATAAATGATGACAAAGGCTTTTTCCTGACTCCATCATTGCAGTCCCCAACAACTGCCGACCATTGTGCACAATTTAACGAGTTCATTCAGCTTTTTGAAGTTAAAAATTTATGATCAGCAGTTGGTCTATTTTCTGCTATATCCTCATCATTAGGTTACTTATGACCGTTTTTAGATCAGTTGGTTTCTCGCGTAACAATCTATATTGCGCATATTTACTGAAAATTCGTTGTGCTTTGATATTCTGCTCTGTAATGTAAATAATCGTTATTGCCTTTGCGAAGGCTGCCTATTGTAGAGTTATTGAAAAGCTTTTCGACGATCCTTCTTTTATGTCTTAATAGTTTGTGTAATATTATCGACAGCTGTCAGCGTTGTTGCTCTATACTCAATGACGTGGCTTGTCAAATGAAGCCTTTCTTTATATAAAAGATAGTTGGTTGATGTTTCAATTTTTATTACACATTTCATTTGACATGCATTTGAATTATTGAAAATCCATTTATTATTTGTAGCTTCTTTTTTTTCATGTAATTAGTTTTCTTGGTTGAACTGGTTTGGTTTAGGGGCCAAAAAAAAAAAAATAATAAAAAATAATATAATATATATATGTATATATTGATCATTATTTGAGATCTCTTCAATAAAAATAATTTAACAAATAATATGTTCGGCGAATCCTTTTTCGATTTTTCGTTCTGTCACAGAAAGAACAGAGAAGTGAAATGCTGTAGATAAGTATCACCGAAGTGTGATAGGGGAGAGAACGCCCCTGCCCATCACCTATCTGACCCTCTTAAAAAAAAAAAAAATTGAAAATTAAATACTGAAAAGAGGAAGCAATCCACCGACGTTGACAATGAAACTTTTTTCGGCGATCTAGGTCGACAAATATTAGACACTTGTCAGAGGGTTCTTACCAATGCGATATAGAGCTGAGAAATGTTTTATATAATTTTAGAATTTCTTTAATATTATCGTATGCCATCTTTGCTCTTCATATATGTAAGAGGCTATTATATATCAATCTAATCTGTGATATTATATTTCATCAAAATACATTAAATTAGAAAATAGTCCCAGTGGTAGTCAATAAAAGGATCAAAATAGTAATAAAAAAAAACTAGGCTAGAAAAACTAACAATATACAAACATTTTAGAATTAACAAGACATTTTTTTTTTTAAAATATTTATTTATTGCTATTTACAACTGTACATTATAATACATTTAGTAAATCTGATCTAAGTTAAATTGGAGTGTTACAGGCGTGTAGAGAAACTACCCATTGGTAGCACTCTAATGAAATTTTACATTAGCTGATCTCGTGGCCATCTTTTTTTCAGGCGCCTTGGAGGATTGTCAGGAATGGAAGAGGATGCAAGGTTAGAAACTAGGGGGTTTGAGTGGTTAGGGAGTTTATAATGGAAGGAGTGATATCTGGTTCGCGCTAGATCGGTTACATAGGGAACATTAAGGTCTTTATGTATGATTTTATTTGTGTGACAAAGTAAAGGGCATTGAGGATTTTACGAACGATTTTGGATTGTAAGGATTGAATACGAGAGGAATTCGAAGGTTTAGTGGAGCCCCAAAGCTCAACTCCATATGTCCAGATTAACAAGACATTAAAATAGAAAAACTGGAAATACATTACATGTGGGTAGACTAGAAATAAGTTATTAATAAATATAACCAGGTGTGATAGAAGTTCTAAATATAGATCTAGACGAATATATTGTAGGAGACTACTCATTAAAAGTAGTAATAAATATGTTAATGAGGTAGGTGTAAAAGGTAGAACAGATAGTTGAAGTAGATATGGTACAGGTATGGTATAATAATAAGTAAAAGGGATAAATTAAGAAAATTGTCTGATTATAACACAAAGAACAACTGAGAGAAAAGGGGAACATCAGGTATAAAAGTGTCTCCCACCTACCCTTCCTAAGGTGGGAGACACTTTTATACCTTTTTTCATTTAGCCCTGACGAAGCCCTGCAAAGTGGGGCGGAAACGTTGTTTAGGAATAAATAGTTTTCTTTTCCTTATTCTATATATAAAATTATCATTGTTATTAATACTCAAGACATTATTGTTAGGGACTGCTTTTATGATCCTTCTGGGTTAGCTCATGAATGAAGAAATTTACGAAGCTCTGCAAAAAGAGATGCTGGGAGCGGGCCCGATGTAACCGATCTAGCCCGAACCAGATATCACTCCTTACATTATAAACTCCATAACCACTCAAGCCCCTTAGTTTCTAACCTTGCATCCTCTTCCATTCCTGACAATCCTCCGTGGCGCCTGAAAAGAAGATGGCTATGAGACCAGCTGATGTAAAATGTCTCAATCGAGTGCTACCAATGGGTAGTTTCTCTACACGCCTGCAACACTCCATTTTAACTAAGATCAAATTTACTAAATGTATTATATACTATACAGTTGTAAATTTCAATAAAGATATTTACAAAAAAAAATCATCGCATACCTATCAATATACATATCACCTATAAATTAACTTTCATATCGCATTTTAAGTTTCACGTAATGTATGAGTTAAATTAATATTGGAGATTTTTTATTTTATACACTTCTACTGATTAACCGGCTCCTACGCTTGACCGGCGATGTCAAGTACCTATTTAAGTGGGTATTGAATATTCCATGTTTAAATTATTAGCGAAAATTTCTTCAGTATTTATTTGACCAACTTAACTAGTTGGCATTGAACTGTGGCGAACTACAGCTTTCTAGCAAAGCAATCCTTACTCTAAGCGTTTTTATCACTAAATTGCGGTAATGATGGATAAAAAAAAGTGCAAAAAAGCGCTGTCCTAAACGTTGGTCTGTGATTGATAAATGGTGGGAGACGAAACATTGTTTAACAATAAATAGTTTTCTTTTACTTATTCTATATATCAAATTATCATTGTTATTAATACTCAAGACATTATTGTTAGGGAATGATTTTATGATCCTTCTGGGTTTGCTCATTAATGAAGAAATTTACGAAGCTTTGCAAAGAGAGATGCTGGGAGCGGGCCAGGAAGAGACCTATAACCCTGCTTTATTATATTACCAACTTCCCTGCAACGGTCATTAAAACTAAGTGCTATTTCACACGTTCTCTTTATTCCTACTTTTATTTCCCGAGCCCTGATTTCCTTAGGTTTCCTCTGGAATTGTTTGGATAACTGCACGTGAGAAATGACTTAAAGGCGTATAGCACGTTAACTCTGGTAAATACCAAACGCTATTACAGTAAACTTTAATTTATAATAACTACAAATAACAATCTTATACGCCTCTCTTAATACATCTTCATCTGACCTAATCAATTTTTATTATTATTGATACCTAAGCAATAATTTATAATATGAAACTGTGCTGCATAGATTTAACATTCTGATGGATATTAATTCTTTTTCTTGTCAGTTTATATTTTATTTACTCCAGAAATTACTAATTTATTGCAGAAGAAAGTACTTGTGTTTAGTATATTACATAAATAAGTATTAAAATGGTTAGGCTATGGAAATCATTTCATAACATGTTGGTCAGTCACCGACTTAAGAAAAGTTTACATTAAAAGATTAGTAACCGATATTAGTCTTATTATAAAGGGTTTTTATCATTCTATGCCTGCCTCATTTCGACACTCAAAAAACAGATGTTGGTTTTATTAGATATATTTTATATTTTAAAGATTTATTAGATACATTTTTTTTAAACTTCTTTTCTTTACAAAACTTTTTTTAAAACAATTTTATTTCTGACTGTTTGTATTTCAACACATACGAAATAAAAGTATGTTGTGCTTAAGTTGAAAAACATTGATATAATTCAGAAATCGATATGTGCTTTTATAATCATTATTACAAAGGCGTGAGGAGCCGAAAACCAATTAAAATAAAATAAGGAAGAACAAAATTAGCCACCGCGAATTGTAGTATTTAAATTGTTTTTTCTGGATTACTCAAAACCTATTTTTACTGCTTATGGCCATTCAAAAATTAATGATTGAATTTCATTAATAAATTAATACATTAATTTATGACATGTCTTCACTTACTTGCTGGATTTTTTTAAAATTCTACCATTCAACAAATAACTACTGCTCAAGATCCTGTCATGAATAATGTTAGCACTAAGCTAATATATCGATAAAAAAATAATTAAAAATTAAATTATATATATATAAATAAGTTATTAATAAATATAACCAGGTGTGATA
>NW_027112716.1:552995-561460 GCF_000696795.3 Halyomorpha halys | reverse complement strand
AATGAAAAGAGTAAATTAAAAGAATATAAATATAACTTAATAGATTAATTATCAAGAACAAGTGACGTAATGAATAATATAATTGAAAATGTGCCACTAGAGTCATACTTAGTGAAAAATAATAACAAATATGTTAAAATAAAAAGAAAGAAACATTACACCTCATTTATTTTATCACTCTCATTTCCTTCTTTCTATTTTAACATGTTTAATATTACCTTTATTATATGATTATAATATTTATATCGCTTCATCATACTTTACAACATTTTTACCTTGTTTCCTTTTCGCTATGATGAAGCCCTTGAAAGTAAGGCGAGTTTTTGGTGTTCAATATATCTTTTTTCACCATCATTAATTTTGCTTTAAATTAATTTATTTAAGGTTTAAAAATCATTTTTCATATAAATAAATAAGCACAGTAATAATTGCATTATATTTAATGTATAGGGAACCTGATGCTAGGTGCTGAGACATTCCTTGCCAACAAAAGACCACCGCTGACACACGGTAACATTGTTTGGAATCGACTTAGTGAATATCTAAACACCGAGTTGACTGTTCCGAAAATCTGAACAGGATTTAGAAGAAGCGGTTGAATTCTTGAACTTAGCAGTTCAGAAAGCCGCTTGGTACTCACAAGAGTCAAACGGTCGGAAAGTAATACGTTCGCCGTTCTATCCTTATATATATCAGGGATCTATTCATAGCCTAGAGAAGATAACGAACGGAATGGCAAACTCACCGGCTACCTTCAGCTAGACGAACTTATAAAAAATTAAGTAACGACCTCAGAAGGGAACTACGAAAATTCAAACAAACTAACTTTGATAGATATATAGAAAACCTGACAACTGATGACAACAGTTGGTGGAGACATACAAAGCGACACTTACAACACCATGAGGTATCAGTCCCGTTGAGAAAAGATGATGGTTCCTGGGCTTTTTCGGACCAGGAGAAATTCGAAATATTCGCCGACCATCTTTCTACTGTCTTTCAAACCCACACAGATTTAACTGACATACAACACGAAGCTCTTCCACCTATATGCTTTACTGCTACTGAAGTATTAAGACAGATTATGATAATGCCTAAAAAGAAGGCGACTGGTTACGACCTTATTACTGCTGAGGTACTTCGGAAAATCCTCAGAAAAACTTTAGTATTCCTCACAACCCTATTCAACGCTATCTTAAGGACAACTAAATTCCCCATATAATAGAAATACTCCACGATTTTAATGATCCATAAACCTAACAAAGACAAAAATAGACCTGATTCCTACAGCCAACTCATACCATTCCTGAATAGAACATCTCATTTGCTGGTTGTAAAGAACAATTACAGGTCCAAATAAAAAAAATGAAAGATGAGAAAAAAAAAATTTAATGTATGATATAATATAAAAATATAGATAAATAATTAATTATAAGTAGATCCGACAGAGCCATTCGTCGTGTTGATCTAGACTATAATATATAAACTATATATTTTGTTAATTAGACCTCCTTAATGATATTCGGGAGATAAAGAATAAACAAATAACACACAAAATTCCACACTTTCTTTTCGAAAAAATAATAAATAAAAACCTGGATAACAGAAGAGAGACATTTATATAAAACAGTTGGTTTACTAAAGAGAGACAAGCAGTGAGGTAGGAAACTGCTTTAATCTCCCACCATTTATCAGTCACAGGCCAACGTTTAGGACAGCGCTTTTTGCACTTTTTTTTATCCATCATTACCGCACTTTAGTGATAAAAACGCTGAGAGTAAGGATTCCTTTGCTGTTCTTGCTAGAAAGCTGTAGTTCGCCACAGTACAATACCAACTACTTACGGTTGATCAAATCAATACTGAAGAAATTTTCGCTAATAATTTAAACATGGAATATTTAATACCCACTTAAATAACTTGAGTCTAAAGTAAAGTCATTAATATTATTCATTATGTTGCGAAATAAGTGCTTTATTTGGCGAATGCAGGACCTGTCCCATTATCCATCATAACCTAGACAGAGACATCGCCAGTCAATTGTAGGAGCCGGTTAATCAGAAGTGTATAAGATAAAAGATCTCCAACATTAATTCAATCATATATAAGGTAAAACTTAAAATGCGATACAAAACTTGGTATATAGATGATATGTATATTGATAGGTATGCGATGAAGTTAAATCTATTAAGCAAATTTAAAAAAAAATCTTTGGATATATGATGTAAATTAAGTTTACAAACGTTTTTTAAGTTTTTAACAGTAGTAAAAAAATCATTCATTTTTACCTTATTTTTTCTCAGCGTTTTATCTATTAATATACCTATATATATATTATTCAATAAATTTATAGACACATGGGGGTATAATGATAATAAACTCGTTGGAAAATATCCACAAGGGATATCCCTACGGCTTAAATATATTCAAAGTTAATGTTAGAACTAGCAAACATAGATACTTACTTAATCATTCCTGGTTTGTATCCCATACATTACTAGTTACTGTAGAATCCTGCTTAACCGCCACAGCTGATTCAGTAGGATTTACATATATATACTTGTTACCAAGAATCTTCCTAAAAAAAATATTAAAAAAATTGTATGACAAAAATAATATTAAAATAGGTCCATGAGATCCACCAGTCGAGGGGTTTTAATTGGTTTTCATCAAAAAAAATTTTTGAATAATAATAAATTATTTGAAGAGTTGAGTGCTATATAAGTTTGCAGGTTACGTGAGGAGAGATAAAGCACGAATTATGGTAATCTTCACCTATCACTTTAATTTTCATATAAATGAAGCACGAAAAAGCAAGTACGAGTTCTGCATATGATTATTTCTTGCGGGAATAATTTCCAGGGTCAATGTCCTTATTAAATATATGTTGTATTATTGATATTATTTTACCATTATTATTTTATTATTTAGGATTGAAAATTTCAAAGGAATTTCATCCTAGACACTGGACCTTAAACCACATTTATGTTAATTAAACCACATTGAACATTTTGTTTATTTAGTATTTCTAAATTAACTCTAAGAAAAAGAATTTAGCTAATTCTAGGCTGTCGAATAATTTTTTTAAATCATCAAAATGTTTAGATTAAGAAGCATTACATTTTTTATTCACTGAAACATTTTTATGACTTATGACTAATTTTTTATTCTTAAGTGGCGACTTATAGTGAAAGGAATATTGAGACATTAATGATTTTTTTTTTATCACTTCAGTGATAGTAAACTAATAAAATTTAGTTAGAATAAAACAATATTAATATTCTATTACTTTATTCATCCTTTTTTAAGTTTTTCTGTAATAATAGGGTAAATCCGTTATTCATTCGGCATAAACAATACAAATGTATGATTATTTAGCTACATTAAATATTTATATATACGAATACATTTTTATTTATCCGATTTTGATTTATGCCTAAAATCTATGACTATAATTAATGTTTTATCCGACTAATGCCCAACTCTGCTGCTTCCCATATAGAGAGGCTTATTAAAACAAAAATAGAATTAAGACAAGGCTTTCTGCTTAGCCCGTTACTATTTGAGTTAAGGGTGGTTTGTTGTTGGTAGACGACTACTACGTCTAGTCTGGCTCTTCCACCAGTAAAATTTTATGGAATCATTAACCACGTGGAGAATTAATATCATTTATGGATTCAATATATGAACCTGACCAAACCGAAAATAACAATATCTGACGGATGAGGCAGGCTGTCCATGTTTGAGCAGTGGAATTTTTGAGAAAACCCTGTTAAAGTAATAACCTAGTTTAAAATTTGAATTGGAGTTTTATCAATGGGCACATTCTTCAGATGTTTGTATCATCTCAATTTATCTCTATCAGCAATTTAACTTGTTGTATTTTTAAACAGTTGTATATAACAATAAAAAAAAAAAAATATAGAATCGCCTGTTGAGGTCATAAACTAGATTTTATTAGTATATAGTCAATTGCATGTTACAATTAGTTAGGTGTTTATTGGTTTTTAAATGATTGTTTGGAATATTGTTTTTGAATTGCTGACTTATTGGGTTTTTAATTTTTCATGTTTTGCTATTTATCTGCCAAATTAAAAATTACAAACAGGCTTTGACACAAGGGTCTTATTTCCTTTGCGTATGTGTTGTGTTTATACATAATTTTTTTTTTGTTTATATCAACAAACCAAAAAATATTTATAAAACATATTTAAAATTATTAGCTAATCTGGACATAATGTAGTTGAGCTTTGGGGCTCCACTAAACCTTCGAATTCCTCTCGTATTCGATTCTTACAATCCAAAATCCTTAATGCTCCTTACGTTGTCACAAATAAAATCATACATAAAGACCTTAATGTTCCTTATGTAACCGATCTAGCCCGAACCAGACATCACTCCTGCCATTATAAACTCTCTAACCACTCAAATCCCCTAGTTTCTAATCTTGCATCCTCTTCCATTCCTGACAATCCTCCGAGACGCTTGAAAAGAAGATGGCCACGAGACCAGCTAATGTAAAATGTCATTAGAGTGCTACCAATGGGTAGTTTCTCTACACGCCTGTAACACTCCAATTTAACTTAGATCAGATTTACTAAATGCATTATAATGTACAATTGTAAATAGCAATAAATAAATATTTGAAAAAAAATTATTAGCTACGTATATAGTTCTGATTTAAATTAGCTACCTCTTGCAAAAAAAAAACGATCTGGTAAGAATTCATTTGAGTTTACTATTAAATCCTTATTAACTAAAATTTATTATTTTCCTAAACCGATTTTTTTTTAATGCATTGATTCCCTTGTTTGCCTGTATTTATTTCCTCAGGAATAATAGTTCAATTCTCACTTATTTCAAAAAGGTCTTTTTTAAAGCTTTAAAACATCCTTTAAGGATTTAAGTTTTAAATTCTCTCATTTTTTTAAATAACTTTAATTTGAGTTCCAGTAAGAATTATTTATTTTTCATACAGATAGTTTGATTATGTTCATCTTGTTTATTCTTTTGTTTCTAAGAGAGTTTTTTTTTTTGTTTTTTTAGTTTTTTATATGTATATTTTTTTTGTTTATTTTATTTTTTTTTAAATTTATTTTATTACTTTAATTATTTATTTTTTTTATTTTAGTATGTATGAGATCATTCATCACTATTACCTATTGCCCACAACTGTATGGCAGATTGTAATATCTATCAATAAATAAATCTATCAATTTAAAAAAAAAAAACCTCATTTGTCAAAATTCATAACTCCTGGTAGGCGGAAAAGGGATCGATACTACCGTATTATATATATGTACGATGCCTGATATTTAGTTGGGATGGAATCGAAGACAGCTAAGAATCGAAATATTCTGTGTATTTTTTCAAATATTTTATAAATTTAATTAATCAACATTCGTAAAAAATATATCAGAATACAACATACGAAAAAATGAATCTGTCGAACTTACCAGCAGTGTTTTGTTCGAGTATGTTATTGTAAATTTTTCCTTTCTACTGTAAATCATTGCATTGCATGGAAGAGGTTGTAATGCGTGTTGTTCACAACAGGATTGATTTATCCGAGTAGGAACTGCTAGAATAACCGCGATATTGAGACGTCCAAACGACTCATTACAGCGGGACAGAGAAGACTACTGCACATTTGATCTGAAGAAACCGCTTCAGAGTGAAGTCACGAACAATGTCAATCGGAACATGGTTTTTTCTTCAGATTATGTTCTCTCTGAAGTTTTCTTTATTTGTATTTGTCATATTTCAAGAAAAATGATAAAAATTTCGGAAAAGCTTTCTATGGGAGGAAATTTTATCAAATATTTTCAAACTTAGACCCGGATGGTAAAATCTCAAAATAAATGATTTTTTTTTTTTTTTTTATATCTTTATTTAAATTTACAACTGTACATAATAATACATTCAGTAAATTTGATTAATGTTTTTAATGGAGTGATACAGGCGTGTAGAGAAACTACTCATTACTACTTACATTAGCAGGTTTCGTGGCCATCTTCTTTTCAGGCACCTCGGAGGATAGTTAGGAATGGAAGATTGCTTCCTCTTTCAGGTTAGAAACTAGTGGGTTTGAGTGGTGCTGGAGTTTATAACGGAAGGAATTATATCTGGTTTGTGATAGATCAGTTATATATTGAACATTAAGATCTTTATAAACTTGAATAATTCTAAAAATATGGCAAAGGATGGTAGATTTTTTACTGTATGTTTAATGAATTTAGAAGTCGATATTATTATGAATAATTGAATGAAATCATGCTAATATTTACCTTAAACTGTAAATAAACATTTGAGATAGAAATAAGAAGTTTGACAAGCCCGTTGTCAATAGTAATAAGACGCCAAAACTTCTAATTATTTTGACTTTAAGCTAATTGTGAACTTTCATAAAATTAATTATATCAAAGTTTCAAAAGTCGGAGTATAATTTTAATGAATAAGACCCATCAGATGTTTCGTAGAACCTCCTCCATTCCGTGAAAGAATAATACTGGTAGATCCCATTGAGGAGGGGAATCGATTGTGGGTAACTATTTAGAAAGAGGCCACTTTAAGAAAAGACTTCTTCACTGTCCATTCTCGTTCAGGAGCGACATTGGTTCTCTCTCTCTTTCTGTGCCTAATGGACATCACAATTCCTCAGGATCACAGGAGCTTCTGCCTCGAACTCCATGACTTTGTGAAGAACGTCCGTCCTCTATACCCAAGTTGTGTTCTGGAATCAACTGAGCATCAAGGTTGAGCCACTAATTAAACTATTAGGGAAACCGGACTCCATTAGCTGATCAGTATGGATACCTTTCGCACTATTGAACTTTCGTTTAGTGGAAGAAAGAAACAGAAGAAAACATTAATGAATGGAAGTATGTATTAAACAATTTATGAACCGAGGTTTTAAGATAAAGATTACTATCGGTACAGGTGGTATACGTTACTTTTACCGAAACACATACTACCAAACCCAAGGAAGGAAGACAATAAAATTAAATTAAAAAAAAAAATCTAGTATATATATTTCCGCTATTTGCCTTTTATTAATCATGTCTCCTTTTCTTTTAATGTAAAGGTTCCAAAGCGAACCCCATGGAAATTGGGTAATATTAGACTAGAAGAGATTTATTAGTAGGGGCCAACTGACGGCTGTAATTTGCCAGAACACTTGTAACTTGGAAGTTCAAGGGCAAGTTTCTCCCTTGTGACACTCCACTCCTAATTTAATAAGAACAACTGAGAACAATACATTTTAGAGATTGCGCGACTATCCCAAAGGCTAAATTAATGCTTAAGTAATCGCACTTAACTTTTATATAATTACTTGGTTTTTACATATAATTTTCTTGATACTAAAATAAATCTCTTAAAATGGTGATAAGGGATGTTTGAAGTTAGTTTATGATACAACGGAAATGAAAAAAATCATTGTTTTTAACAGAAGTTGGTAAAGAAATGTATGAGTTACTATTATACTAATTATTATGATTTTCAATTGTCAAAACTAGGGAAATTAAAATAGTCTGAGAAATGTTAATTTGTCCCAAATTCAACTGAACTTACAAGGGGGAGGATTTTTTTTTATAATAAAAAAATAATTCAAAAGAAAGGACATTTGTTTTTTTCATAAATGTTTTACTCTTATTACCTGTTTAGTGACCTTTGGCCTTAAAATCTCTTGAGCTTATTTTTAATTTCACATACTCACAAATGAAATATATAGTAAGGTATTGCGATCGTGAAAATTTCACTTTGTGAATTCCACTTTTTTGCGGAAATATACATGTTGAGGTCCCCTGAGTTCCTATAAGGGTATTTTTGATTCTTGAAGGGATTAGGTTCGTTAATCCGGGAGAGGTATAGTCTTGAGCATTTTGCTCATGATGGGAAATGAACGTCTATATTTCTCTAGTATTTCAGATGTTTTTTTTTGTTTTTTTTTTACTTTTGTCTACCTTTCGTTTACCCTTTGATGTTGTTATTTCTGCTTGTTCATATTATTCCCTCTTTTACCCTCCCACCTGTACCAAAGTTTTGCTCAGGTCTCTTCGTAGCGGTATGAGCCTTTTCTCTCAGCAGTCCAATCCTGACGTGACTTTTTTTTTCTAATTTATGCATTTTGCTCACCTGGACACCTGCATTTCTTATTTTAAATCATGAGCAAGATCTTAGATCTTTTACGAAACTTGGATTCTTCAGCCCCTAATGGAAGAGCTACAATTTACAATTTGAATTTTAAAGTGTATTGAAAGCAACTGTTAAAATCCGCAGAGAGCTAACAAGGCAGACAGAAACCGTCGGCAGGAACAGTACCACTATGAGCTAGCTCAATACAACTATTATAATAGAAGGAAAAAAGTGGTACAGAGCATTATGAACGCCGACGCTCCCAAGCAATGTCCATTAAAGATAGCCGACATAGAGAAGCACTTTAGAAGCCTCTTTGAAAAAGAGAAT
>NW_027112716.1:535105-550235 GCF_000696795.3 Halyomorpha halys | reverse complement strand
AGATAGCAACCTAATGTATTTAGGCAGCATATATGAATAAAGTATTTCTCTTTTGTCATCATCATATCCAATTATATAAACAAATGGTATACCATTAGCTAAATGCTCACGAGACATCTCTTCAGGAGCAAAACAGTAGGACACTTCTGCTATTAACCGTGGTTTGCTTCTGAGTTCAGGGGAACCTTCTGGGGCATGATGTGAATTTTTTACCTTTGAATGGTTTAATGAGCTGCTGACATTACCACTTTCTTTTGATTTTTTTTTTCAAATGACAATGACTTCAATTCACTGTTCAAGACTCTTGTCAGATTGTATCAAAAAAGTTACAACAAATATAATCTTATTTATTATAGTAGCACAACTTTTCATATAAAATACCCATTTGTAGTAACAAAATCAATTCATAGTGCGTGAGTGTCGTTTAACGCCTTCAATTGTCATGGCCATTCATGATTCAATGCACGCTTCATATTACATCTCTGTCATCAATACCTAGACCTTGACATGTATATGTGGAATAGGTCACAATAAAAAAGTACGTCTGAATTCAGTTTAAAAAAAAGATCTGAAAAAGTGAAAATTAAAGGTTTTCAAAGAATAAGATGGATATTCATTATTATGGAATACGAAAACAATAATTGTAAGATTTTTGGGAACATTGCTCGCTTTCGCCCGTTAAAGTTTAATTTTTATTGGATAAAGTTACATAAAAATCCATTGACTTCTAATTTTCTAAGCTATAGTTATGTATGTTTTTTTGGGGGGGGGGAGGGAGGGAGTATGGCTCTACAGATCTTTGCCCGCCAAAACTAGCCTTCTCCAGGCTTGCCTATGTTGGACTACTGTTTGCCAGTTTGTTATATGAAAGATCTTTCCCATGTTCTTTTAATTCTATCTATCCACCCACCTGGTCACATCTATGGATTCTACTTTATACTGCGCAGGTTAGGTCCAGATTTCACTGCCGTATATCACAGCAGGCTTTATCATGGCATTCCATACCCTTAGCTTCAAATTTCTAGACAGTCTTAGGGACTTCAATACCCTTTAAAGAGAGAAGAACGCAAGTCTATCCCTGTCAACTGATCAATTATTAAGGTTATTGTGGTGCTGAGGTGTTTGAAAATATCTACTTTTGTTAATGATTTGTCTTCCAGGTAGACAGACTGGGTTTTTCGGCATACTATCATATAATTCGTTTTGTCTTCATTCCCTTGTATGCCAATTTGCTTTGCTACACTGATCAGTATTAGTATATAAATTAATGTTTTATATTAGGAAGTAACCCGAGTCTTTTAAATAGCAGATAATAATTAATTATCATCCGGGCATTAAAAGATAAGTTAACTCTAGTGCAAAACAGAGATACATTTCTCATCTAAATCGAAATATTATTCTAAAACAATTTGACCTTATGCTGTATCGTACAGCAGTATAATAGATATTGTACAGATATTTCTTTTAACATACGCAATAAGGCATCCTAATGTTTTTTTTATTGCTAAGAAGCAATAGTTATGGGAAAAACAATTTCTTCAAAACAGTTAAAAATCAGCAATTTTTAACAAGACGTTGCTATGAATCAGTTTTTATTTTTTATAGAAAAAAGTGATTTATACAAATTCTGAATGAAATCAAACTTGGATTCCGTGACGGAATCCTTGAGGGAAAATCGAGGCAACAATGCAGTCATAGGGAAGGAAATAGGAATTCATTACAGAGGTCCTCTACTTGTTGACTGAAGGGCGGCAAGAGTAATGCAGTAGCTTATCTCCTACTGGAGGAATGTTCTCCATGACATTCGGTAATCCAGATAGAAAGCCATTCCAGCATCCGATCAAAGTAACATCCGTTAGGTCTTATCTTCAAAGGATTATCCGAAGCAACCACCTGAGAAAGCGATATCGTATATACTATCCATGTTATAAATAGCATACTTTTTTTTTTGTTAATAATAATATTATTTTACCTCTTTTTGCATTAATAATATCCGAGTTATTTAGATATTTGAAGGATAAATTTAGGAAAATAAGAAATTATTAAAAAACTTTTAATAACACTTTAAAAGTTTTAAGTGCGGGCACAGTTGAAGTTGAAATTTTTATTTCATGGTAGAAATGGATTTTATATAATTTTTTTCAACTGAAATATTGCGACTCTTAGTTGATTAACTTTTTATTTGAACGTATTTTGATTTCATGATATTTAAAATTGCTTTTCTGCTCTATCATGGTATAAATAAAATTTAAAAACTTTATTTAATTTTCTGAGGAAAGCTGTGTCATAATTTTACTTTTTATAGCCTCGAATCATATTAATTTTTTATGTTATCGTTTATAACATATCCTCATCCTTATCAAGAAAGTGATTCATGAAATGGAATAAAGTGTTTCCTTTTTTTTAAAAATTAAATTTCTTTTATTATATTTTCTAATACTGGTACCATTTTTTATTCTCTATTAGCATCTCATGATGGTTCTTTGTTCCAATTATTGTAAATAAGGAAGTGACTGATTTACTATTATTTTCTTTGTCTTTTACCATATTAACTTAACATGTACATGTACACGGCGAAATCTATTTTTCTATTGTTCATTAAAATCTACTAAATAGTCTAACCATTTTGTGTTTACCTTCCATTTATCGAAAATATGTGGGGGTGACGGTGGCAGCGTGGTAACGCGCCTGTTTGCCAACTTAAAGGTTGCGAGTTCGAGTCCCCGGCCCTTTCCGGGATTTTTTCAAACATATATTTATATAATATTGACTCTCGACCTTCCCCCAGGCATTTGTGGGCCCGATGGGTGGCACTCACAAAAATAGGCGTGGGAGTGAAGAACCCACCCTATGGAAACCACGTCATGAAACGCGCGATTATTTCCTTAGCACATCGCACGAGGCCTTGGACTTCCACGGTCTGCCGCGCCAATAATAATAATAATATCGAAAATATTTATAGATTATATAGGAGGCGACTAGTGAGTGACAGCACTTCATATCCCAGTAGTCCTTGTTAAACAATAAATCACCCCAATTTGTATTTACTTAGATGAAAACTAATCAGTTAAGAGTCAGAATTGATGGTAAGCAGGAATGAAAAATGGCAACTGTTCCAAAGGTTACAAAAAAATTCATTTTTGAGTTATTTCAAAGAATGAATAAATTGCACGTTATTTTGTGTTGGAAAAATGTTAATATTTTACCAAGACTATTCAATGGATATAGTGAATGTTATTAAAAAATAAATATTAGAGTATTTAAGTTGTAGGCCTTCTGTAGTTTTATTCTATCAAAAACCTGAAATATTCGCCTCTTTTTCATTAGGAGCTTTATATCTTACTACTTTCAGCAAAAAAGATAATGCACATTATTTAAATTTTCAAAAAAATATGTGCTCTACTCAAAAAGCAAGATTTTTTTGTCCAAATAATGAAAAATTAATATTTTGAAAATTTATTATATAGGTGGTGGGAATAAAAAATGGTGGCTGTTTCAAAACGTTAAATATAATTATTTTGTTACTCAGAGCTCTACATCTTAAAAAATACCAACAATATTAGAAACCTAAGAGAACATCGTTTAAAGAAAAGTAAATTTGCTAAAATATGATCCATAATGGAGATATTTATGTTCAATAGTTCGAGATATAACTTTATAAAAAGAAACATTTCATAAAAAATGCACTAAGAAATCAGAAGTTAGTGAATTTATTTTGAGAAATTTATATCGCAAAAACCATTTGACATATAGATGTCTATTAGTACTTAGTATGACGTTATCTTCAAAGTAGCGTTTTTCGTGATATTCATCAAAATAAATTTACAAATATTGATTTTTAGTTGTTCGTACAAACATGTTTAGTTATGGAAAAATATAATTAATTCTAATTATGAGAGATAGTTGACCGTGGATGATAAATGAGGAGAAGATGAAAAAAAAAAAAAAAAAATTGTAACTCAAAGAGAATTTATTTGAAGTTAAGAAAATTGGGTAAGAGTACCTTCTAAATATTATTCCATGATTCTATTAAATGGAATCCTTGAAAATTATGTTTTAATGTTACAAGTCGTTTTTACATCATTCAAAGATTACAAATTTTAAAAAAATATATAAAAGTTTTTCACTATACATTCCTGTGAATTTTCTTACAATTTTCTCTGGTGTTTTGTTTAAAGAAAAAAAAAAAAAAAAAAGTTGCTTACCCAGAAACTGCCAAATTTTTGTTTGAGCACTCTTCTTGTAAATTTTCTAGATCGCATATATGTATATACTTTAAATTTAGAAATATTTGTCAGTATATAATTTCCGCAATGTATATACCTAATTAAAAAAAAATATATTAACTTTAACATTTTTAATTAATTTTTATTCTCTCTTTTTAATATAATATATATGTATTGAATTATTTATTTTAGGAAACTAAAAGTTCGGTCGGTACATTGAATTGAACTGTATTGCTTCCATAATCATTAATTTTGTTCAGAATATCATCGTCTATAGGCTCTTTTAATCACAAAATACAGATTATTTTCAGAAATATTATATACTGTGAGTACCAGGTATCCAATATGTCAGCATAAGAAATTCAGATCAACGAGGTCATCAAGAGTAATTTACCTTTTGCTTCGTTCTTGTTGCTTGGTTCTAGTTTCCTGTAAATTAACCGGGTGAAAGAAGATTGTTTTTCTAATGGAGGGAAGCTGTATGAATTGCTTTTGGTTCCTTTCGGGCTGAAATCAAAGGAGCAATGAATAATTCATTAAGGGGGAAAGTAGCTGATTAGCTTACTTGGATGTTGTCGCTGTTTACGGCACTTACTAGAAGTTCACACCTTTGCAAATCTTGGTATGGTATAATGAGTGTGTTTCTTTTTCAATCCTAAATATATTTAAAAATTTGATTTCCTTTGTATTTTTAAACTGCCTCGTCATTTGCCATGGTCATATTATAATAACACTTAATTTAAATATTTTATGCGGTCTCTACCCAAAAAAATAATTTATATAAAATAAGAAAATATATATAATTGGAGCAATAAAAAAAATCTGAATGGCTGCCATATAAATAATATTGAATTTAATAATAATTTGAACTTGTCAAATAATTTTTTTTTTCCAGTTTTCTGATGGATTGTATATATTTTTTCTCCTATCGTATAACCACACTTTTGACAAGGTCACCTAAATCACCATGGACTATTAAATATATTAAACATTAAATAAGACATTTTTTTTAAAAATTGGTTTCTGAAAAATTAAAGTCATGTAGTTCCTAATATTCTTGCCCTGAGCTCTTCATATCATGTAAATAATATGATTTTATCATAGTTTAAATATTATTTTGTAATACATTTTAATATTCCCTAAATATTGGAGTTTTTTTTATACATCCCGAATTAACCAGTCCTCCCGCGGAAGGTAAGTGGGACTCTACTGTAATTGGTTGTCTTTGTTGAGAATAATGAATTAGTACTGTTTTCTATTGTTATTTCGGTATAAACAAAAAAATTTCAAATCGATGCGAAAAACCACTGGGCTTTTTGTGACTAAAAGTCTGTACAGATAGGTGTAGATGATATACGTCCGTATTTTTGATTTTTCAGAAGTCGAAAAATAAAGTAAAAAAAAATATTCTATATAAAAACTTATCCGTACAATAAAGTTTTAACCAGGATATTATCATAATATTCAACTTAAATCCTTTATGCCAATGGATGGAGAATTTTTTTTCTGAGTCTGAATATGTAATTTTATTAATAAATGTAATCTGAATATGTACGTTTTTAAACATAAATCCTTTATTCATATTAGTACTGAATTATAACACTGATATTTTTTTTAATTGTCTTAAATCTGTCTTTTTTTTCTTTTCAATTGGATTTAAAAGGACATTAAATAGATATAAACATTATAAAAGTTAATCAGTAAAAATAAAATGTTTATGGAAAATTTGGTATTAATTAAAATATTTGGAAGCATGCGTTTTTCATTACGTTGTTATTTTATTTTTAATTAATCATTAATTGAAACTAGTTTAAAAAACATCTTAACCAACAAATATCTTAACCCTGAAAAGTTAAGGTGTATTTTTTTTTTTTTTTGTAATACCTATATTATTTTTATTTGGATTACTTATTAGATTTGAGCTTAAAAATTACAGAATTTGGAAGTATTTTAATTTTATTGTATAAGTCTGAAAAAATATAGTTAAGTAACTCTAAATAATATCTCTTAACATTTACAATGGTATTTTTCTATTTCACTCATTAAATGTCATCTGAAAGTTTATTGCGATTTTTATAAATAAGTGGATTAATAATTTATACAATATTTAAAAATACTGTCGGGTCAGAGGTAAAAGTAAGAGAAAGAAAATATGAAAATGTACACGGATTAGTCAATATAGTTTTCTCACAGTTAATTTTTTTTACATGTATCTTCTATTTTCTTGTGTTAATATTGTATTTTCTGGGAATTATTTGTTTTCAGGAAATTCTTATTAGATGGGTAATCAATCACTTATATTTCCAGGATGTATATTTTTTCCCGTTTAACGTACAAGCAGTTGACAGAATTTGATGAAATTACACTTGATCCATTTTCACTAATCATAACATTCCTCCAAATTTGGGCCAATTTGGGCGAGCTGTTTTAGAAATATAATTATGGCAAAGGAGTTTATAAGAGACCAATAAGGCACATGCAATAAAGATCGGATTACAAATTTATGCCTGAATATAAATTTTATCACCGGCATATAAAATACATTAACACGGAACCACATTTGTTCCTTACGGATGACAATTTTCCATTTTGAATATATTAATGTTTTTCATATTCTACATGAATACAGAACTTCCTTACCTTTAATAGTGAGATGGCGATATAGAACTTCACCAACAAGACAATTTCGAGATATAAATCTTCAAGGATGATAAAAATAATAAACAAAATCATCAGATTTAAATGAGTGATTTTTAATTTACTAAAAGAATTTTGTCTTTTATATTTTTCTCTATTGTCTAACTTTGAGAATTTAATCGTTTTTCGATTAAAAACGTAATAATAAAAGTGCCTAGTTATGTGTAATAGTTTAATTTTTTAACAAACTCCTCCGCGTATCATGAGAATCGAATCCGATACATGCTGAAACTAAGCTATACTAACCAAAACCAGTTGTATAAATGTTTGTCTGTACCCTCACAATCGGATCTTAAACTTTTTATATATGTAACTCCAAGCCCTATACCAAGAGCAGGGTGTCTATCTTCACAATAAGATGTATAATTTTTTGTTTCTTTTATTTTATTAAGTAACTAATGTCGTTTTTGTTCTGTTTTTTTCAATATGACTAATGTAGATAATCTCAGATTGAGTTTACGGCTTGTTATTAGCTTATATAAATGATTTTTAATTCACCATTTGGGTATTCTGTTTTGTTATTAGCTTATATAATAATCAAATAGTTTTCTGATTGTTATTATTATTATTTAATTATTATTACAATGATTGTTAAATTATGTACTTTACTGGCCAACTCTATTTGTACGAGGGTAGCCCCATAAATACCTAAAGAAATTATTATTATTATTAAAAAAAAAAGATTTATCTTATCTCTCTTCCTTCACCCCTCTCTTCTCCCCCACCTCATTTGAATTCGCCGAAAACATTTGAACTTAATTTGTAATAAATTTAGAATAATAAAAAAAAAATAAGATAAATGTGTACTCAGCCTCTTCTATTTATACTATTAAATTTAAAACTGTAAAACCATAGTGTAAGAAAATCATGAGTTCTAAATTAGAACAAGAGGGCTATACCTTCAAAATTGTGTCTACGTTTTTGGCCAACTTTTGCAAGATTCTTCTAATGACTTACCTAAAACAAAAAAACAAAATTTACAATTGTGTGTATGATAACAATTATTTTACCTTAAGTTTAACTATAATTACAATTTATGACATCATTTATTTAGGTAAAGTATGTTAATATTATTAAAAATATTACTGAAAAAATCTTATTGATTATTTTATTTAACTAAGTCGTTATGAAAATAGTGTTTTCAACCTATAAAAACCAAACAGCACACTGGACATGAGATAAGGTCCAAAGAGGTAGTAGAAAATAAAGAGTGATGGCTGTGCTAAGAAGAAGTGAAGATGCACATAATGGTTGACATGATTTCCCATATGAAATCATGAGGTGAATGTTATTGTATAAATTAAAATAAATAAGGATGAAGAATGGCGTTATGATGGTTTTATTATTGTTGTAGGTTTTAAAGTGCATGATTATGGGACAGTGGTCCCCAAACGTTGTACACTGTTATGAATAATTAATAAATATTTCATTCAAAATGGAAGTCATTTACCTCAAAAAATTTTAAATGAAAATAGTGTTGTTTTTTGTTTTCGTCTGAGACTACCTACAACTAACAAGAAAATAATGTCATTACATGCTTAGAGAGCCATATGAATGAAAGGACTTCCCTGGAGTTGAATGAGTAAAAATAAATTATGATTTTAATAGTGAATAAGGAAGCGTTATGAATTGTTTTGAAATAATACGTGATATTTCAAAGTGGTGTTAATGAGTCAGCATTATTAAACAGAAAATAAAATATTCATACCCTATTGTGAATATTGTTTAGCCATCATTATCATAACACTTACTTCTCATATTTCTGGTGACTGTTTTTACGAAGAGATGTGTTTGGACCAGTGAAGAAATGATGAACTCCTAACGTAATCCCAAGATGAATCATAAACTCACTCTTAGCAAGAGTCATGAACCGGAAGATATATTGAATCTACTTCACGATTAAACAGAGGATATATAATGAGAGATACCGAACCGAAAGACAATTTTCCACTCGCCCGTCCAAAGAGACTGTCTTGGGAATCGCATATGAGAGAAGTTAACGATATTCTTCTAGCCTTCAACGGCAAAAAACCGATGGTGGGTGTGATGGAGGTCGCTATTCCAGGACATTACTGTATATCAAACCTTGGAATCACACACACTTCTGTGCCATTCCATTGTTAACATACCATTAATTTATAGGTCAATGTATATATTACTCTAAAAAGAAGAAAAATGTAATATTTCTCCCCGATCATTAATATTCATATCATATATATATTTTTTTTTTTTTTTCAATTTATCTTTCCTCTTCCTCATACCTTTCCAAAATGATAAATAAAGTAAACGCCTTCCGCTATCGTTTTCTTAAACCTGAAGATATCTCACTCCTTTGCAATGCTGTAGTTCTTTTTAATGTCGGATGTACATATTTTACTATTTTTTTAATAATTAGATTATATATCTTCGGATACTGTATTATTAATTTATTTTACATTAAGTTTTACTTATCTGAACTTAATTCAGGAAAAAGTCTCACCTTTCTTTGCATTTTGTAGCAGTTTGATATGTTCCAAATAAATGCGTAATATACAGGCATAGATCTTATTTTCCTAATTTAATTTAGTCCTAATTTAAGATTTTTGGAATCAGTTGGTCAATCTATTTTATGATTACCCTTCTCTATTCTCCCTCATATATAGTTCTCTTTCTTCTGCGTCTCCTCTTCCTCTCTGCCTTCCAGGAGCTAGTCCCCTTTGTCCTATGTTGAGCTTTTCTACCCCTACGCAAAATGTTTGTTAGGCGGGTTGTTCTGATCAATAAAATAATTCTCGGTGTGGACGTAGAGTTTAGCTTAATGCAGTTAAGCCTTTAGAGTCTTAAACGCGGTGCATACCACAATTAAGGACTTTGAAGTTTCTAGCACGCCGCAATTATAACATTGAGGCACCACGTCCATCAATCTAAAATCATTGAATCATTGAAGAGAGTTAAACACTTTAGTAACAAAATAAATGTATTGAATTCATGATATTTAGGGTTGTGGCGTTAAGAGCAGAAACCCTACACCATAAGTGTTTACGAAGAAACTGTTGTCAGTTATGGAGCATAACCCTCCCTATATATCTGACTCAGCATTATTCCTTCCACCATTATTATATTTATATCCCCCTGCTACAGAGCTAAGACTGTCATTCAATTTAAATACTCATAAATGACTCTTAGGTTCTTAATTCGTTACATAATTGGTTCAAAGCTAATCAGATTTTAATTGGTAATCATTTTCGGTTTAATTCCACAATTAAAATTCTTACTGGACTATTGTTTTTTTTATCTTGGTCTACTTATGAAGTTTCTCAAATTAGGGATTGAAATGTTTATTAGTTTTAAGATTTTGTCAGCATATCATTAGTATACGAGCGATCTGAAATCAGAGCCTTAACACATGGAGGAGAAGAACTAACAGTGAACTGCTTGAGACTTGTCAGTCAATATCTTGTGATATGAAGGCCAGGAGGTTAAGATGGGCGGGACGCAATCCATCAGGACGTCTCTACACAAGGATGAATGCTAGTATAGTAGGCAAAATATGACATGGGGGGCCAAAAACCAGATGGACTGAATCAACAAAGATGCGAAAGAGTTGTATACAGCAAACTAGAAAAACAATACCCCAAGATAGGCAGGCGTGAAGAAGGCTGCTTGGGACGGCTGAAGATCTACAAGGTCTGTGCAGCCAACCAAAAAACAAATATAAATAAAATGCATTATTCTGGCAATATTTCCAAAGTTAAGTCATAAATAAGCTACAAGTGTAATAAAAAGTATACTACTCTTCAAATATAAAATGTGTCCTACTATCCTTAATAAGCAATACATTGTGGCCTGAAACTTCTGTTCTATCTCCTATATAACTTTGTTACTTGCGATAGTTTACCTCTAACGTAAGGTTAAGCGCGACGAGCTTCACATGGAGCAAATTTGAAATGACGTCAACCATCTTAGGTAGTTTTAATGATAAGTTTTTAAGACTATTTCAAAACTAATTTCATTACTTAAAGAAAACAAATATAACTTATTTGATTTGTATTATATAAATTAGTGTTACTGTTATCAAATAATTTTTTTTTTCAATTTTATTTTATTTATATATATTTCTTAATATTAACCATTGCTATGAAATATGATGAAATATATATATTATATATTAAATAACCAAAAGATAGACAAATAAAAAATAACCAAGAGGTCAGTCCGTAGTCATAGGCAACCTTCACTATTGCTGTGGATTAAATTATGTTATTAAAAAAAATATTCATATTTAAACTGAATGACATAGTTTCATGGATATCACTACGATTTTTTTTAGTTAATTAGATTATTAAAAGCATCAATAGTTGCTAGATTAAAAAAAGTCTGATAAGTAGATAGGTCAGTTTCATTTTAGTTCTTAATTTTTATATAAGATGGCCACGGGACCTTCTAGTTTAAATTAATATTTGAATTACCACCAATGGGTGGTTCCTTCCCAAGATTTTCAAGTGTATATGAAACATACTACATATTTACCTATTGTATTATTTTGTACAGTTGTAAATTACAATAAATAAATAATAAAAAAAAAATTATATAAACATTTTTTTATATAGAAAATATTTCAGAACAGATTTTATTATTTTATTATTAAAATTTAATAGAACAGAAGAAGAATAAATTAAAATATTAACAGAACTATGAAGTAAAATAGCATTAGGAATTACTGACTCAACACTTGTTATTCTTCTCTTAAAGTTGAGGCTACAAGGAAGCGTCCACAAAACAAGAGGTAAACCCTGTTTTACTTAAATTTAGCACATTCTCTACTCCGACGGGAAAGTAAAATGATATTGGAATTCTCAATCATCTTTTGATGTGTTGACCGTAATAAGCATTATCTTTAAGATTGAATGTCCTATTACAGAAGAGGCTAGGCCCTGCTGCAATGAGGGATTGGTTGCCTCAGTCTATTTCCTTCTGCTGCCCTCCCTTGAAACCGAAAACTGATAGTCGCTTCCGAGCCCTTTTCAACCCCAAGAGGGTAAGGTCTTTCTTCTTCCTATCTCACCGGTTAACCTATTTCTTGTCTGTCTTTGTATCATCCTAATGGAATCTAACCGTTCATTTCGTACTAAATTTTTTTTATAATTTTTGATCGTAGTCGTGAATAGTTTGTTACGTTTATGTTGTCATCGATATTATCTTAATTATTATATTTATATTTTTTTAAATTTAAATCTGGGCTCTACTACAATAAAAAAAAAAGTTCAACCGCTTTTATTAATTAATTGTTCTCTTCGGTATTGGGAATATTTTCATATCCGAATCTAATTTTTAATTTAATTAAAAATTAAAATTTTTAATTTTTAATCAAAATTTTAATCACATTTTTCACGGTAGTTGAACCTTGGAAGTTTAGCTGCATTGGAGGTAATAGGCTATGTACTGGATACTCAAGATGTCTCTCACGGACTGAGACAACGGATGTAGGTACGCTGAATTCAATGAAACGTTTTTTGGTGATAGAAAGTTGAACAAATTATTCTCCATAGAAAAAAAAAAATTTTAAATAAAAAAAATGTATAATTTTAGATTTTTTTGTGTTTGATAAAAAAAAATTGTTGATTGTATTAAATGATTTCAAATGCATAAAATATTTTTTAAAACAACAGGCAATTTCGTTTGCATTTGGTAGAAAAAAAATTTGTGGATAAAATAAACCGAGATTTGTTTTTTTGCGTATTTAAAACCATTAAATAATAATGTTGACTTTAATAAAAAATTAAGAATTTTGGGACTTGATATTATTATTATTACCCTATTTCCCAACTCATTGCTTATATCTTATCACTCTAACAAGAATAATTTCCTTTTCCCCTGGAACTATTTGTATTTGTATAAATTATTTACAAATAAAACCTTTCATTCTTATTTTATTTTATTTTTATATTAGTGCCGCCGGGTGCGGCTCATCCACATGTCTCTCATGAAATTTTCGAAATTAATCCATCTCATTCACCCGTTGTCATCTCCATTGACATATGTCGGAGATATGAAGTAAAAAAAAAAAAAGCATTCCCAAGATTATTCCCATTATTTATTTTTTTACATTATTGTGTGCAAGAGGTGATAGTAATGAAAGATCACATTCTTTCTAAAATAAAATGAAATAAGTATGGAAAATTAATAAATAAATGAAAGAAATTAAAAAAAAAAGTACATAAAAATAAATAAAATCTCTCTTAAAATATATACAAATAGAAGGATAAAGAAAATGAACATAATCACACTATGTGTATGAAAAAATAAATAAATAAAATAATAATAAAAATAATATAATCTCTAATCACATTTATACTCTTATATAGAATATTTACATAATCGACCTGAGAATCCTTGAGCACACTCTATCATGGAGCAGAGCTCAAAAGATCCCAGCGCATCTCTTTCACTGCATCACTGGTAGTGAGGCAGTGGAGGCTGAGAAAGTGCACTAAAGCCGGGGACACTATAAGATTTAAAAAAAAATATTTTTTTTTTTGAGATGTTAGTTCTGCAATAAATTAATTGATTTCCATTTCTCTTTTTATATCCTCTTCTTCCTCTTCTCCATCTTTCACCTTCATGAATTTTTAATTTTAAATCGTTAAAGGCTGTGATTGTGTAGAGTAGGAAAATTTGCCTGATTTGAGGACGTTTTGAGTGTAAATAATAAACTGCTACTTTTAGATTCTCTGTTAGGTTACTGTAGACTTATTACCTGTATTATAATAATTTGTTAATTGTTTTCGGAAATAGTTCTAATTGTTCTTCTAACTTAGTGAATGCCAGTTATATATAATAAAAATATATTATATATTTTTCATTTCTAAAACCGTTCATCGCTTTCAGCTGCAGTAGTGTTGTTTTTATTATTATAATTAATATAATGCCACTTTAGCGCAACGACGTTCTATGAATGTGTGTGAAATACTTAACTTTTTCTCTAAAAAATTTATGATACGATGTAAAACAGCAAATTATATTACGTATTACAGTGTTAATATTTAATAGAATCGTTAGTGGAAATTCTTATACCCATAATAATTTTACCGATTCTGCAATATTTGAGGTTCGTGGCCACGATTTCACCCCGAGGAGGAATTTGTAAGTGAAATTTATTCATGAAATCGGCACCAAGGAATACATTTTCTAATTTTAGGAACTACTAAACGAAAATGAAAAGCTACGAGGAGCCAGTAAAAGACCGTAAAGTAAAAATTTAAATTTAGTGACTCGGTTTCTAGCTAGAATTTATGATTTTCGTTAGACAGGTATTGACGTAGTGTTTTCTTCTGCATTACTTTTTATATTTTAAGTGTTCGACAACTATAATTTGTCAATACTGCAGCTTAATATTCGGAACTGTGTCAGCTCTACTTCCAATAAAACTGGTTGTGGAGGCATTATGTCGGATAGATTCTAATTTATTAACAGCTAATATAACAATAAATTTCAAGTTGCAGTCACTGAAAGAACAGCACACACCACAGTATGTGGAATTTATAAGTTACAAATGATTTTTTGCGATAATCAATCTTTCTAATAAAACAAAGAAATACCTGTTTTTTTCTTTTTCTACGATTTCCTACTACCGGTATTCTGGTATTAAGATTTTAAAAATACCGAATACCAGCATTGAACTTTTCGTTCGATATTGCAATCCCTAATCCTAACCTTAATAAAATAAATAAGTATTGGCATATATGCTTACTTTAAACTTGGGCAATTCGATTCGAGAATTTAATTTAATACATTTAAAATATAAAAATTCTCAAATTTATGAAAGTGCAAAATATGCAATTATATGAAACAAAAATCAAAACCGTGCAATGTAACCCAAAAAATAGCAAAATCCACTATTTTGTGCAATATTAAATTTTAATATACTATTCCATAGACTGTTAATCCGATAGATAATAAATTTATTCACACCGGAATAAAATGTACAGTGACATGGGAATTCGGTCACTACTTGTGATTTTTGAACAGCCCTGAGGACATAGGTTTTTCTTAAGGTCTTGTAGATCACGGCAATTACGCAATTACTCGGCCCAACAAACAAATGACCGAGATAGGAGTGACTTTATTATTAATTTTTCTATTATATATATATATACCTCTGTATCCCTATTCATTTGGTATATTGTCTTTCTGTATCATTATATGTATTGTATCCCATATTTATTTTT
>NW_027112716.1:528791-535040 GCF_000696795.3 Halyomorpha halys | reverse complement strand
CCCCTCTATTATTTATATTCTCATTTATTGTTTAACTCATTTTAATATTTTTCTACACCGTCTACTTTAAATTTTTTTTTCAATTGTAACGTACTTAACTGCCATCCCCACTCCTCCCAATACAAACGTTTCACTCTGACTTTGACACTTTGTATGAGAGGTATGAATTCTATCTCTTTCATTTTTTTTATTGTATTCTTATCCGTTTTCATTTATTGTTTATATACCTTTTATTTTCCTTATTTATTTTTAAGTTTCATTTATACCCTTCTTTCCATTTTTTTTTTTTTACTTATTTTAAGTGTTTGTATCTTTTTTTTAGCTCTGACGAAGCCCTGCAACGTGGGGCGAAACATTGGCTCAGTTGTGTCATACATCATTTAAATGAGTATTATTTGTTTGTTTCGTGACACTATAAGTTATTTTTTTTATTTGAACCACAGACAAAATGTATGGACCATATGAAGTAGTCGAGGTTGCGGTCAATAAAGGTATCAAAATACTAAAAGAAAACTATTTATTGTTAACCAACGTTTCGGCCCATTTTCTGGGCTTCGTCAGGGCTGATAAGAATGACGTTCTGTTGCCAACTGGAGTTTTTTATTACTATTATGATACCTTTATTGACCGCCACAAGGACTATCTTCCACCAATCTAAATTTAGTTTCATTAATAACTCAACATGTTCAAATTCGTTTATTAACCTCAAAACGTCCAATTTCATGCAATATAAAAGCAGTTTCAAGTTTTTTTTTCATGATTCAAATTTCTATTGAGTTCTGGCTGGGTTTGAAGCAAGGGAATAAAATATAGAATTGCATGAAATTTCGATCTCCAGTAATAATAATAAATATCTATTATTATATATTTTTTGGAATTCTTAAATACCTTATACATTTAGAGTACTAAGACTCGTATTTAATTTGCATACCCTCTTTTATTAAAACTGAAATCATATCATGTAAGAAAAACAGCAGGGACAAATGAATGATGAGTCTTATATTCAGCAGTAAATATTTAAATCCTTATGCTTAAAGATATTTAAGGTTAACAAAATAAAAGAGACATGATTTAATATTTGCTTTAATTTAATATTTTATGACAGTAATTCGATATTTTAATATTAATTAGATTTAATTTATTAATTTCCTTGATATATTATCATTTAATTGTAATGATTATTATAGAATTACACTAGTATGGATACATCTATACATCTCGCCTAAGAAATATAGCAGAGCTTACTTCTGATTTCATTAAATCTAACAATTCCTGTTTTTCGCTGCTTAAAATAAATTACTCCCTCACCGTCATAACCAGGCTGTTACAATAATGTCTCAGGAATCCGTATAGCTTGTTTGAAATGCTCGTTATTACGTGTGAAAAATATTCAAATCTCGTCCCGGCCATTGGAGACATAAGCACGCCTTACTTTGATGACTACATATACCTCACGTAGTTGAAGACTGGAAGTTTGACTCCCTTCGTCATCATTCATGCTCAGAAAAGCTAGAGATGCAACATTCGAAGTATTTGTTTTCTACATACATGAGTGACTAGAAATTTATATCGTTTTATATATTTTTTTTTTTGTAGCTTTAATATCATAATAACTATTTATGACAAACGGGTTTAAAATATTCCATTTTGTCATTATTAAAACTGACTGACTGAAGTTAATGCAGTTTTAATGAAATAGGAATACCATTGTGATATAAAGTTTACAGAAGAAAAAAAAATTATTGCATACATGACTATTGTAATTCTCATTTTTGACATTTGGAATTCCCTAGTGTTTTTTGAAAATGTATGTTTTTTAAATGATTGTTTATTAAAAATTAAAATATACTTCAAATATAATTTTTAAAGGTTTAATGTTTCGACACAAACCAACACTTTCATTACAGTAAATACCAGTGGGGAAGTCTCATCTCACATTTTTTGCCTTTCAAATAAGTTGTACAATTTTCGTCCTTCTCTCTCTTCTCTTATTCTTTGTTCTCTCTCTTCTGCGTTTTCGTTGACCAGTGGGAATACAGATCCTCTTCGCCTTACGTTAAATGGGCCTTGGTCTTTTGCAAAACCTATTTTGTATAGATAGTTTTTTATTATATGTATATTTGATATCCTTCTTCCCCCAATGATAGAATAAATATTTTTTCTAGATAGCTATTAGAGATGAGAAAAATACTACATTTGAAAAATTTTTGTGTGAAGCATGTCCTGATATGCAATATAAGATTAGTAAGCTTAATATTTTAACCATGCTATAAAGTGTATCCTTATATATCCTTACATATAAAATATATTTCTCAATTTTATTTTAATGTTATATTTCAGGAAAAAACAGAAGCACACCCATATAAAAAGTTATTACGAAACACGATTAGCTTTGATATTGGTACTGAAAGGGAAGAAAGTCTTCCGATAAGACTAAGCATTTTTAAGTGCCCGCATCCGATGGTCGGATAAAGCATCAAAAGATTGGGAGGTGGTAGGGAGGGGAAAGAGGGGAGGGTTCTTGAACCATAACCCTAAAACTTTTCTTTTATGTCCTTCCTTTATTCCCTCATCATGCTTACTGAAGCATCCCCTTTTCCTCCTTGCGGAACTTCTTTTACAGCTGATTAGAAATATTTAATTATGTAGTTAATAAACTTCAAGGTAGATTGCCTGTGACTGAAACGACCGAATTTTCTCTATTCATTCGGACTGATCTCAATTTCTTGTGAATAGTTTTTTTAAATAATCTTTTTGCCTGTCTTTCATACCACTTTTTGCATTTCCTTATATTATGTTATTCCGTAAATATTTCTATATAAATACCTGTTCTTTGGGTATTTTTTCAGAATAAAACACATGATAATTGGAACAATTATTGAATTTAATTTTTAAAACTTTTTTGTACAAATATTTAGTTTTATTAGTAATAGTTTACTGTCTATGAAATTCGCTAAATTTTAATACAAGATTTACAGTTCCTGGTGAAAGAAGACAAAACTGTCATTCAGTCTGCTCTAAATAATAAGATTTAATTTATCATTATGGTTCATATCAGTTTAAATTTTTATTAATATTTTATCAAGATTATCAATTTAATCAATACTTGTATATACGATGCATCTGGCCAATTAGTTTCTTTTCTTTCTTATGGTTAGTAAAAGTATTCAATTGTTTTGAAAAAATGTATTTTTTTAAACTTTAATCAAAACTAATGATAATTAAACCAGCGGATTAATTTAAATAAGAATGATATTGAATGGCTAATATCACAGCATAAATTTTTACTTACATAATCCATAATTTTGGCTCTGTGATAAGCGAAAATTACATTCGTTGAACTAATTAAAACTTTTTGAAATAAAGCTATGAAAATGTGTTTAAAATACTAAAAAGCTGATCAAATTTAGAACTTTCGAGATAATTCAACAAAATGTGTTTAGAAAAAAATGACAAGTATTGGTCCGTCACTAAGATTCCTTTCTCGCTTTGATGATGACTAGGCAGGAGTATTGTAGAGTTCAAGAGCGAGAAAGAAGAGATCATAGCCCTCTTGCCCCGTAAAGATTGTAGTACAAGAGCCCAAGAGGAGAAAAAAATCAGTTATTTCATCCCAATTTTTTATTGGGGAAAACTATGTATAGTTAATAGTCAAAATTGATGAGTCTGCCAAGTATGGGTAAGGGGATTAAAAAATGGCGGCTGTTTCAAAGCGATAAAAAAAAATTCATTCGGAGCTTTATATCTTAAAAAGTAGGAACAACACAAGAAAACCTAAGAGAACGTCATTTAAAATTTGCTAAATTATGAGCCCTAATAGAGTTATTTACGTTAAATAATTTTCGAGATATAGATTTTTAAAAAGCAACATTTCATAAAAATGTTGTATGGGGCGTACTGAAAGATCAGTAGTTAGTGAATTTATTTTGAAAAAATTATATCACAAAAACCATTTGATGTACAGATGTCTATTAGCACTCAAATTAAAGCGGTTTAATGAGCTATAAAGTAGTTTATGATGTTCACCTTCATAGGAGTAATAGTTTACATTAAATTTGCTAAAATAAATTGATTTATAGTTGTTCCAACAAATTTTCATTTGCCAAATTTATATTCATATGTGAATATCATAAAAAACTACTACCCCTACGAAGATAAGTGTTATAAACTACTTTATAGTAAGTTAAATTTCCTTTATTTTGAGTGTTGGAAGACATATGTGCGTCTTATGGATCTAGAGATATATATTTTTTTCAAAAATCCAAAATTTTATACGAAAAAATAGAAATTAACATTTTGTGAGTTTATTTTGTTAAATATCATAAAAATTACAACTCCTTCAAAGATAAACATAATCAACTATTTTGTAGTAAATAAACTAGCTTTAATTTGAGCGCCGGCAACCATTTGTAAGTCCAATGGTTTCTGAAATGAAGTTTTTCATAAATCAAACTTATTGTCCAACAACTATAAATCAATTTATTTTAGCAAATATCATGAAAACTACTATTCCTACGAAGGTAAAGATCACAAACTTCTGTATACCCCATTAAACTAGCTTTAATTAGAGTGCTAATAGATATCTGTACGTCACATAGTTCCTGAGATATAGATTTCTCAAAATAAATTAACTAACTACTAATCTTTCAGTAGATTTTTAAGAAATTTTGCTTTTTAAAAAGATATCTCGAGAACTATTGAACGTAAATAGCTCATTTAGAGCTAATATTTCAACAAATTTACTCTTCTTTAAATAATGTTCTCTTAGATTTTATATTGTTGTTGGTAGTTTTTAAGATATAGAGCTCCAATTGAAAAAATAAAGTTTTTTTAAGGTTTTGAAACAGCCGCCATATTTTATTCCTCCTACCTATACTTGGCAGAGTCATCAATTTTGACTAGTAATTCTACATAGTTTTCATTAAAGTAATAAAAAATTGGGGTGAGATAACTGCTTTTTTTCTTCCTAGTTCTCGTACTATAGCTTGACAGCGGTTCCGTGGAGTGCTACTGACGCATTAAGAAGGGGACTTTTAGTAAGTAGGAATCTCACACTGCTATGTAACTTGTTTTTGTTGCACTTCGACTTATGAAGTATTTTTCCCGTACCCACGAACAAAGAACAACATTGGAGTGCTATCGATGGGTTGTTTCTCCACAAGTCTGTATCATGCCTCTATGACACTAATATTACATTTACTAGATGTATTTTTATGTAATGCAGTTGTAAATATCGATAAATTCTTATGGGATCAGGGAACTATTCCGTTTTGAAGTCTGTTATAAAAAAATACTATTGTTTGTTTTTAGGCAATGTTTATAGTGTTTCGACATTTATAAAGTGCCAACAGTTTTTTTCGAATTTGTGATATTCATGGAAATATCCCCTGTGCGAAATTGGGTTGTTTTGATCAGCCTACAAAGGAACCGTTCATCAAGTGTTGTTTTATACATATAATTAGTGATTCGAATCAGAACTTAATGAATATTCATTGCGAGAGAGAGAGAGAGAGGAAGGACTTGCTGAATATAGCTCTTGATGGGGTTTACCCTTAACGAAGCCTTTTAGTTTGAGCGATGTCCTCGACGAGCTCCGTCAATTTTTATTATCATTGATCCTGTCTTGTTAGTGTTAATTTTACTAAATTTCACCATTAATTTTGTTCTACTATTTTAAAAGTAGTACTGCGAACGAATTTTGGACAGTAAACCAATTCCGTTCTTTTCCCTAAAGGTAGAAATAATTCATGATTTGTTGTTGTATCTCGTTGAAATGGAAACTCTATCAAAATTTGCTAATTCTGTATATGTTGAAGAGTTAATTATAATTTCTGGTATAAATATTAAATTATTTAATCTATTGTATCAAATAAAAAGTAATCTGTCAAGAATTAAGCAAATAAAAAACAACATTATTTATTTATTAAATTATTTCTTTTTAACTTAAATATTCATTGAAGTATGAACTGGTTTGATTCCACATTGCTGTTTAATGATAAATTTGTTTAACGGATCGAACATGGATAGCGGATCATTGGAAATGGAAGGTCTGAAAGAGTGAGATGTGGAGAATTAAAATGTCAAGTTAATAAAGTGGAATTGTTAAAGGTAATGAAATTGCTAAATCGATAAAGAAATAAGAGAGAAGTAAAATGAAATAAAATATTTGTAGTAAGTATTTAGAGTATTAGTATTTGTAGACTATTATTGATTGTGAGGGAAAAAGAGAAAAACAAGGGGGAAAAAATT
>NW_027112716.1:503554-528691 GCF_000696795.3 Halyomorpha halys | reverse complement strand
TATATATATATTGTGTAGATGTCCGATCATGTATTGATTGGTATGCTGTGTAATGTAGCAACCTAATGTAATGGGCAGTATGGCTGAATCCAAGCATTTCTCTCAGGACTTCCTTACACGGTACTGAACCCCTGTCCCTTTATATTGTGTATGGTAGCAGTACAGATTTTAATTTTTAATATTTTAAACATCAATTAACCATTAAAGAATATTCAAGAAATCATATAATTTCTGCTCCTGGGCAGAAGAAATAAGTTATGATACTTTTCATTTTTTTTAATCTTATTTTTTTTAAATTAATAATTACAAAAATAATTTTGAACCGTCTATCATCAGTGTTTTGTAATTTAAGAATCTAAATTGACAAATGCCATGTTTTTAGTAATCTCAAGGGTCTGATTTTTACTACATCAGCTTTTTGCCTGATAAATTTGTTTTACAATATATTGAGCAAAGGTTAATTTACAAATAGAGCAACGTAAATCTAACGCGATTTATTCCCTATACAAAGGAAGAATAAAACGGTAAGGCTGGTTAGAGTCCCCACATTTTATTGCAGTGTTTCCACAATGGGCCAGGGAATATTCGTATTTAACAGTAAATATAATAGATACTATAATTAACTATTCAACGTAACTTTAGATTAGAATGTTTATTATTTATTTTCAACATTTTACTTCAAAAGTAAGTCATTTTAACACATGTCCATTTGTGGCTTCACTTTGCTTTCTTTGCCTTTATAGTACATGAGCCGGGAAGAAAAAAAGCAGTTATCTCACCCCAATTTTTGATTACTTTAATGAAGACTGTGTATAATTACTAGTCAATACTGACGAGTCTGTCAAGTATAGGTAGTGGAAATAAAAAATGGCGGCTGTTTCAAAACCTTTAAAAACCGGTAATTTTTCATTCTGAGCTTATACTATACCTTAAAAACTACCCACAACATTAGAAAATCTAAAAGAACATTATTTAAAGAAGATTAAATTTTCTGAAATGTGAACCATAATAGAGCTATTTACGTCCTATAGTTCTCTTGATATAGCCTTTTAAAAAGCATTATTTCATAAAAATGTACTGAAATATCAGTAGTTTGGGAATCTATTTGGAGAAATCTATATCTCAATAACCATTCGACGTACAAATGTCTATTTGCACTCAAATTAAAGCTTAATAATTGTATTATAAAGTAGATTATGACCTTTACCTTCGTAGGAATAGTTGTTTTCATGATATTTGCCAAAATAAATTGATTTATAGTTGCTTGCACAATAGGTTTGATTTATGAAAAACTTCATTTCAGAAACCATTTAACGTACAGATGTTTGCCAGCGCTCAAATTAAAGCTACTTAAATTTACTACAAAATAGTTTATTATGTTTATCTTTATAGGAGTAGTAGTTTTTATGATATTTTACAAAATAAACTCACAAAATGTTAATTTCTAGTTGTTCGTATAAAATGTTGTTTTTTTGAAAAAATATATCTCAAGACCCCTATGACGCACTTATGTCTGCTAACACTAATGTAAATTTAACTTACCATAACTGTTTTTAGAGTTCTACTACTGGGTAGTTTCTCTACATCCTGTATCATATCATTATATCATTATGATCAAATTTACTTGATGTATTTTTTATACAGTTGTAAATATCAATAAATAAATAAATAAAAAAAAAACTTACCATGAAGTAGTTTATGACACTTATCTTCGTAAGGGTAGTATTTTTTATGATATTCACATATGTATATAATTTTGGTAAATGAAAATTTGTTCGAACAACTATAAATTAGTTTATTTTAGCAAATTTGAAAACTACTATTCCTATGAAAATCCGTTATAAACTACTTTATAGCTCATTAAACTAGCTTTAATTTGAGTGCTAATAGACATCTGTACGTCAGTGATCTTTGAGATATACATTTTTCAGAATAAATTCACTGGCTACTGATCTTGTAAATATAGAGCTCCGAATAAAAAATTAATTATTTTTAAGGTTTTGAAACAGCCGCCATTTTTATTCCCCTACCTATACTTGGCAGACTCATTAATTTTGACTAATAATTATACATAGTTTTCATTAAAGTAATCGAAAATTGGGATGAAGTAACTGCCTTTTTTATACTCTTGGGCTCTTGTACTATTAGTATCGGACATGTATTGACGACAGTTCCTGTATAACGTTATGTTATACTAGGTTTGGAGTCACTCTCTAAGAGCGGCCAAAAGTCCAAATACGGACCACGCATGATGCCGAACTTTTGATTACATTTGGGAGCGCTTTAGCCCTCTGGGCCCCCTCATCCTCCTTTACATAGCATTATTTACTTTATAAATCTACAAAATATACACTTTATGTGTTAATTGTTTAAATAGTTGCTCGTATTAATATGAATCTCGATATTAACAGAAGTACTATTTCGTGCCGATCAATAAATCCAGCATACAATATCAAATAAATGGTACCAAATTTCTTTTCTGTGTTTTTTTAATTTATTTTTTATGTATTGGTAATTGTGATTAAAAGACAAGTTTAACAAAAAACTTGGGGCAAATATAAATTTTTATGGAAGTTGTTTATTTTAGGTTAACAATCTTAAGGGCAATGTCCGTGAGGGGTTGCGGTGAGGACTTTTTTATCCTAAGAACTCATAAAAAATATTGAAGTCATAGTTCTCCTTTCCCCCCTCATGTAAGAATTAGGGTCTAGAGGACTAATAACATTTCTAAGAGATTCATTCCATCCTTAATCAAATAACTATGGAATTTTTTATAATAATTACACAAATAAACATTGAACAAAAAATTAGATGAAGACTTTTCTTAACTCATTATAAACATTTTATAGTTATTTAAACAACTTATTTATTTATTTTTTTTAGCGTGCGTTTTCCTCCATCCGCTCCTCTACGCCCGGATTTGTAGGTGCCGTTAGGTAAATCCGGGCCTGCATACACGCCCCCCGTGTGTGGTGTTTCCAAAGTAATCACACCTTGAAACACTTGTGCATGCTCAACCTCGCCACTTTCACGTCCCATGTCCAATAATAATTTATTACTATTTATTTATCAGAAGAACTTTCCGTGATAATGCTACTGTATTCAAGAATAACTCTTAGGAAATTATTTCCAGTGCGGTGACTCATTTCCTAGCAATCGTTTTGTTATCATGAAGGGGTTGAGTGAGGAAGTAGGTTTGAGAAACAACCCTCATCAACCTGTGATGATGGCAGTTTGATCACCGTTAGTGCTGTCGCAATAAATATTCCATCTTTTTGTCGACGATTAATCATCGCGATGGCAATTAAAACGCTTATAAGTTGTCCTAACGACACCTGTGCTCGTTTAGTTCTGCAATCCATGATTTTCTCATTTTGTGATTAGTTTTTAGTACCTGAAATAATTTTAATTTATTTCTTTATGTTTTGAAATAATTGTTAAATGTCTAGATTCAGCATGATTCTGGATTAATCTAAAAAATCAATCTAAGAAAGATATCACTGCCTACTGGTCTTGTAATGAATCTCTATTCATTATTCGGAGCTGTATAAAACTTTGACATCTTGAAAAAATATTCACGACTCATTATGATATATATCCCAAGATAAAGTGCAACACCCCAGATTATCATTCATCGGCTTCTAAATTACAAGAATAACTTTTTTACGTCATAGTTGTTGAGCTGAGTAGGATATAAAGTACTGACCAGACTACGAATTGCTTTGCTATTATTTTACTCAGTATTATAATTATATTCTCTACAGCTTTGACATTTCTTGATTATTATTATTTTTTTTTGTTCTATATGTATAGTCTGGATGTACTCTAAGACCTCTAATACTCATTTTTTTTTGGTTTGTAGCAGCATGTACTAATATTCCTATATAAATGAAGTAATTAAACATTATAAAAAAAAATTGTAATGATTGTAAAAAAATAGTTAGGATAAATAAATAATAAACAAAAGTGAATAATTAGTATAATTAACACGCAGTAGTAAGAAAGTCTTTCACTAACAACATAGGTTAACCTCTATAGGTGATAAGAAAATTAATTCCCTAGACAGAAAGGCTGAAGAATTATTACCACGCTTCGAATTTATGAATCTAACTTTACATATATAATAATTACTGTATATGTTTTGAGTTATTCGGCAAAGATTGAATCGTAATGGACTATTCTATTTTTCCCTTTTTTTTTTTTTAATCAGTTACTTATAATAATAGAGATTATATCTACAGTATTCCATTTCAAAGCTTCACTAGACCATTGTTGTTCCTCTACATTCTATAGCACAATTTTAATGATTACTTTGTTAGATAGAAATCTGGTTTTTACTCAAATTACCTCCATGAAAGGTCAAAGGATTACAGATAACGAGTAGACTGCAGATTTCGATCTATATTCCTTTTGAATTATTTTAGATATACATTTATTTTTTTAATGCTATTTCTTGGTCTAAAGCTGCTTTTTGAAAAAGACATTTCTTTTGTCTGATTTTTTTTTATTATAAATTCTTTGAAATGTGAACAAAAATTATTTAATTCATTAATAATATTTTTACTGGGTTTGTTATACTTGTAATAAACTTTTTTATACTTATATATTCCTCATTTTAATTACATGTTGATCCCTTCTGTTATTAAATAAAATTTTACTCCTTTTTAAAGGTCATTTTTTAAATATATTTATTGCTATATAAGTTTTAACTAAAGATGTAGGTGCCTAGTTTTGACTACTGGTGGCAACTATAATGAAAAGTCTATTGAGTCATTTCCGAAAACCAACTAAATCTCATTTGTATTGCCTGTTCTTTTGTTGTTGTTTTTAATAAACGACCCATTTATTCCTGTATTATTTATATAAACATCCTACTATTATTATTTATTCTAGTAAATTAACTTTTTTTTATGTAAATTGTAGCATATCATATATTGGTTATTTTTTTAATCCAAAATTATTGTTTTTTATTGAATATAACCTTAAACTAGTATACTATTTGGTTGGTAAAAACTATAGTGCAATTTTTTTCCGCGAAAAAGTTTCCCTAGAAGCTCCGAGGATGAGAAAATACAGATTTGTCGTAAAAAGCCTTTGTGATCCTAAAGTAAAAACTACTATTTATCTAGAAATGGGTGACGGTTGCAGCGTAATAACGAGCCTAGATGCCAACCAAATGGTTGCGAGTTCGAGTCTCTGGTCCTATCCGGGATTTTTTCAAGCATATAATTATTCAATACTCAGTCTCCCCCAGGGAATTTGTGATGCCCGTTAGCCAGTGGGTGGCGCTCACAAAAATAGGCGTGGGAGTGGCTTTGGACCTCCACGGTCTTGTCGCGCCAATAATAATAATTTATCTAGAAGATATTTGCTTTTACAGAATAACCCTTTACAAATTAAGTCTATCTCCAAGCATAACATTAAATTTATCACAATGAGCATTATAATTTCTTTTTATGTTGTTTGTAGCATTTTATATTGTAATTACCAATTTTTACTCAATTTATGTTGATATAATTTTTGATCATTTACATTTCAAAAAAATAACATAAACATAAATTGAGTACAAAATGGTAATAACAATATAAAATGGTAAAAACAACATTAAACTAAGATTATCAGTTACAATCAAAATAATATTCAATAGCTAAAACTATATTAAATCAGCTAAATATAAGTCTGAGTCATTTTTATAAAAACGAGTATGTTAAATTATAATAGAATGTTCATTAATCGAGTTACCCTGTAATTTTGAAATCCCTGAAATGATTTCCTTATACCATCAATGCTTTTTGATTTAAATTTATCAACCACATGAATATTTCCCAGTTACTATAAATAGTAAAAATCACAACCTATACTTCTAAATGTTTTTAAATAAATAGCGTAATAATTGCTAGTTATACTAGCTCGAAACTTACTGGAATGATTTATACAGTCTCCTCAAGTTGTACAACGTTCATCTAAGAATCTTTTATTGGATTTAATTTAGGGCGATGAGGAAATGTTAAACTCTTAACTTCGATAAGTCTTCTTTAATGGTTACAATAGTACTGAATAGCTGTGTATGCTTAGTGATTTCGGTAGTGAAGAATAATGTCTTGTGGAAGTCTGTGGGCCAATACTCCAGAGCTCGCTATAAATCAGAGAGATAGATATTTCACCGTAAATCATCTCTGACTTACCTCCAAATTATTCTGTTCCTGCAATTAAACGGAACCCTCGATTGGTTTTCGGTAAGTTCTTGCAGGTCCATTAGAATGTTTAACGTGTCCGTTTAAGATAAGTAATGCGATCTTTTTCATGTTAACTGTTAGACGGATTGTCCAGTTATCAAAAGTTAGAAAAAAAGGGGGGGTTTCTGGAAATAATTATAGAAGTTTTTCTAATGATTTTATATGTTTTTAGAAAGCTGAATTCAAATTTATATTTTTGAACCAAAAATAAAAAAAACAAAACAACAATGTTGCATTTGTCCAATATTTTGTTTATAACTAGAAAACTGAACATTCTTCACAAAATTAAATTCTTTTTTTCCAAGCCACATATATGGTTTGATATTGGGGGAGGAAGGGTTGTGAGAATTGGTGAAAACAATGCATTTTAAGATTTGTATAAGTTTGGCAACTGTCTGCAATAGGGGGTTAATGCAGTGGTGGAAGCAATGATAGAATTTGATTTGCCTCAGGATGATGAATTCTGTCACTGTCGGCAAGCCGTAAGTGTCGTATGAATGTTGTCAGTTTTTTCTCTTTGTAAAGAAGAATGTTTCACAATACATCTTAGGATACTATTCTGAAACTGATGGAGTTTCTTCGCTGTTGTGGAGACTATTTTAGCCAGATAAGTTCTGCGTAGAGAAAGGTTAAGAGTGTTGTTATTGGGCGATTAAGCCTTGGTGCCAACGAGCTTGATTTTCTCAAGGCAGTGGCGAGCTGGTGTCAGGTGTCTGTCAAGGTTTACTACACTGACTGCGAGTCTGTTGCATAATTAAATTAGATATGGTTTTCTATGAAATGAATTTAATTTTTGCCTTTAAAAAACATAAGCTTGTTGCATGAAAAATATTAATAAGTAATAATATAAATCCACGGACAAGTTAAAACTTACTTGCAATACTCAAACTCAGTCATAAGCATCCCTAGATACACTATATCTTTTTGTACCTGTATGTCAGGCAGATAGTTTCACAGTTATATAGCAACAAATAAAAAAATATAAAAATTTCGCTTGAAATCTGCTATATATTATTTATTTCTAGGTTCTACAAAAGCAAGTTTATTTAGTAAAATAATTTTTTTCCTTCTATCAGTTATATGTGATTAATAAAAAAATTACTAAGAATCCTGACTGCAAATTCATGTAACGCGTGAAACGCTGAAGTCTACACAAAAGCAATTTGTTCCATTTTCGTTGCTAAATTAGTTCTTTACGAAAATGCCGACTATTGTAATTATTACTAACTACTAATAATTTGTATTTATAGTTGCCCCATTATATGTTTTTACTTCTAACTTGATATTTATAGACTTATTTCTCGTCTACTTTACAGTTTTATAAGAGTGAGTGTTTTTTCGAACTTTTTTATTTATTTATTAATGTTAAGTGTGGGTAGTACAGACGATGCGCTCATACATGAGAGCAGTTTCCTGCAGATTGGTTTAGTAGGTGTATACTACTCCATTAACAGATGTTAACTTGATTATGTTAACGCAGAATGCTAATTTAGATTAGCCTGCAACAAGGGCAGACTATTGGGGGGTACAGGTATCGAACCGCTCCCCACAGCTGTCCTCTCCGTTCTCCCTGTTAACATAACTCGCATTACATGATGTTATGTTTTCGTCAAGTTAACTTAAAAAAAAGAAATCATGGAATAATTGATCATTTCAAATCATATTACACGTCATATTTGGTACCAATACCATGTTTGGGTTGAAATATGAAAGTCAGGCTTTTTTTTTTTCTTGCAGTAAATTGACTTAATAAAGATGAATCTGAAGAGTCTGTAATAATTTTGTTATGATTTTATTCTCTAGGTTAGACTATTGTTGAAAAGTTACTCTGCGCTTAACCATCAGCTTAACTTCCGAATGGGATGACTGAAACGTGCATATCAGGCTTGAATCGAGAACCACACTACGGAATTAATTGGATTCTTAATCGATGAATAGGCTGGGAATGTCCGTACCGTCAGGGTTGAACCTTTGGGCTCGCTAAGCCTTATGTAGTATAGATTAATTGTTTAGTTTTTAGTAACTTTTTGTTGACCAATTATACTATTTTGCACATTTTGTTACGTATAGATCCTGTCATGAGTGATATAATTCCTTAAACTTTCTCCTGAAACCATTTATATTATTAAGAGTTTAAACATATAAAAGTCTTCCAACACATTACAAAAGACTAATCTACATAACTGTAATAAGGCCAATCTGGACATATGGAGTTGAGCTATGGGGCTCCACTAATCATCTTGTATTCAATCCTTACAATCCAAAATCCTTCGTAAAATCCACAATGCTCCTTACTTTGTCACAAATAAAATCATACTTAAAGACCTTAATGTTCCCTATGTAACCGATCTAGCCCAAACCAGATATAACTCCTTCCATTATAAACTCTCTAACCACTCAAACCCCTTAGTTTCTAATCTTGCATCCTCTTCCATTCCTGACAATCCTCCGAGGCGCCTGAAAAGAAGATGGCCACGAGACCAGCTAATGTAAAATGTCATTAGAGTGCTACCAATGGGTAGTTTCTCTACACGCCTGTAACACTCCAATTTAACCTAGATCAGATTTACTAAATGTATTATAATGTACTGTTGTAAATAGCAATAAATAAATATTTAAAAAAAAAACAACATAAGTTTCTTCCTTAACAAAACAGAAAAGATAGTCTACAAATTGTGATCCAAACTGTTACAAAATATGGACATATCGTTTATATGTAATTTCAGATTGGTACGACTTTTAAGTTTTAAACTAGGATTTTCACCTTCAGGTTTCATGTTCAGGACAAACACCACATAGATATTCTTTTGTGAGATTTGGATGACTAGACTGACAGAACCTTAAATTACTTCGTAAATTTCCATAATCACAACACTTCTTACTAATACTATACACTCTAAGAGTGAAAGTAAAAAATGTAACTTTTATTCTGGAATCTTGAAATATATATAATCATGGCTTGCCAAACATTTTTTTTATTTTAGTGTTTGTGGAAAAATACTAAATATATAATTAATAAATAATATTGTAAAAACAAAAAATGACTAGCATCCACTTATTGAAATAACGTTAACTCAGTGTGAATAATGTTGACTTTAGTTTTTTTCCTTTCAGTCCACCACAATGATATCCATTTTACCGATCATGTCTATCATGGCAGTAGGTCATGCGAACGTATGGACATCTGAACCTCGAGCCTTGTTTATTTTTAGTCTATCAAGGTCTTCCCGCCGTATCATTTCCACCTTATCAGTCATTCAATCATCAATACTTTAATAGCCTTTGCCACAATTCTGGCCCCCTAATGAAATATTCTTTCATTTAGATTTATCTTGGTTTTGTTGTTTTCATTCTGAATAATATTTCATTTGACTATTATATTTTTTGGTTTCATACTTGATATATTTATCTAAGCTTTATTTAAAAGCTTTAATACGAAAGGTTTTTGTTTAATTTAATTTTTTTTCTGTTTTAATTCGTCATCATTCTGTAATGAATAGTTTCTTTATTTATATAATAAATATATTCATGTTTATTTCTCTCATATATTTTTTCTTTCATTCCTAACCTTGGACGCATATTTTTTGTATGAACTATCTCGCTAATTCTCCTTTGTCCATAATACACTTTTGAATTACATGTGCCAAAAATGTTAGGTGTCGCTATGGAAAGGTTCAAACTTACTGAAATTCCCGATTTCTCCAGTAAAAAAATTAAAAAATAAACGTAAAAAACACATTTTTTGACGCTTAGCTCAGAAAGTATACATTTTTTTCACGGTTCATCATGCCAATCGATTTTTCTCTTTAAGAAGAATAAAAAAAAATTATTGAATCCATTTAATGATTTTATATTCACACAGAAATACAAAAACCCAATAAGGCTTAGAGCAAAGTAGATCAACAATTTTTTTAAATACAAATAATGTTCGTTTTAAGCGTCTTCCGAAACCTCTAAATACCATTTTTCAATTAAATTAAAAATTCGAAATTTTTAACTTGTTTTGTTCGGAGATTTTTTTTCCCTCTTGATGTCCATTGTTCAAATAATCGTTCATAACTTCTCAGCGTTTTATCCAAATATTAACGAATGGAAAGCTGAATTTCTAGTTTTTAAAGTTATAACTTATATTTAGACTAACTGCCCTTATAAGGACGGAATATTAGTTTCAAATAATCAAAAACCTTTTAAACATTTTATTTAATATATCGTTTCTTTTTTGTTGAACTGTGGCATTTGATGTGGTTTATAGGGCCTAAACCACGTCTAAATTTCCTGTAGATAATGCTTTTTTTCAAAAGAAATCAGAGACAACCATTTCGAACAAAATATTTATTTTTCGAAAATTGGTCATTAAGGTTTCTTTAGGTGCTTAAAACGGATATCAACTTTAAAACGGAAATTACTTAAACCGGTTACTTGTACTATGATGTGAATAGTACTTGGCATTTCGAAACCCTGAAGTATGGAATGAAACTAAGAAATTGAGAAATATCTTTCTTCCGCTACCACATCACTCCTATTGAAGCCAGAGGAAGCAGGGTAAAAGCAGGATTGCCGCGGACTTCACTTAGGGCTTCTTCAGAGAAAATGGCTTATGCCAGGACTTCTTAACTTTTACTTCACAAGAGGTCTCAGAGCCACTGCCGCTAATATTTTAAAGAGATTACACCATATTATAAATCTCTAAAATAGTGTAATTAAATTTAAATGTGATTGGTTAGCTCCTTTTGGAAATACCTGAAGAAAAACCGATTAAATTCCTCAATTGAGGCATTAGAACATAGGATTTAACATTTATTATAAATTGAAATTTTTAGCATCACCGGATTCTTTCAAAAAGGAAATTTGTTTTCAAAAAAGAATAGTGTTGCTACTGAAAAACACAATAAGTGCCCTGGGGTCGAAAGTAAAACATTGTAATTAACAAAAAATTTAACATTATAAATGTGTATATTCCACCCATTACAAGAGCTATGAATAGACCTACATCGTGGGTCGAAACATCGCCAATCAATCAATAAATAGTTGAAAACTATTTTTTTTCGACCGCAGCCCTGACCATCTTAAGCAACTAACATTTTAACATAATATTTTTTTTTTTTTTACGACACACACTACAACCGAGTACCCATTATACTCATAGTACACAACTTTAGTAGTGGCTGAGGAGAAGATGGTTGGGGGTGCGGTCAATGAGAAACACGAATAAGTTAATCGTACTTATTTGTGTTTTTCATTGACCGCACCCCCAACCATCTTCTCCTCATTCATCATCCACCGTCAACTATCTCTCATAATTTAGTAGTGGGTGTTCATAATTAGTATCGGAAAGGTTATGAACCTTTAAGAAAGGGTTTAAGTAAATTATTTAGCTTTATTTTTGTTTGAAATAAAAAACAAGATTTTGTATAAATTTTTTATGTTATTTTGATTATATTCTTCTTATTCTGAAGGGTATGTTGTGGTTGTTTTATGAGTGTTTTTATATTAAAAAAAAAATAAATTCCAAACTCCTTAAATATCCTAACCCATTAATTCTTAATCTTTCATCCTTAACAAGGCGTCTGAAAAGAAGATGGCCACGGGACCTTCTAATTTAAATTAATGTATGAAGTTCCACCAATGGGTGGTTCCTTCCCAAGATTTTCAAGCGTATATGAAACATACTACATATTTACCTATTGTATTATTTTGTACAGTTGTAAATTAATAACATTAAATAAATAATTTAAAAAAATAAATCCATTTACTATATTGATATCTTATTATTTCTACAATATTTGCTTTCAGGGAATAACCTTATACAAATAGAGCTTGATTCGAAACATATTGTTAGATTTTATGTCTTTACAAGGATTATGTTTTATTTTTTGTATATATATTTTTTGGTAATAATATTAATTCACAATCAGAAACATTTATATAAAATGCTTAAAATAATATTAAAACTAGTATTAAAAACTAGAACTAACAACTACTATAAAAAGGAGTTGTTCCAGTATGTCCAGATTGCGTTGGGTTTAATAGAAGTATATTTTTGGCGTGAAACACACACTGCGTACAAATGGGGAATAAAATAGAAAATTAAAATATACCTATAAATAGATTGGACAATAAACAAAAGAGGTTTTAAGGTAAACAAAACAATATTTAATACAATAAAAGTAACCATAGTAAATGATCCATATTATTAGTTTTTACATGTTGCTTTTTAAAAAGCAATATCTGGAGAACTATTGGACGTAAATAGCTCTACCCGGACTAATATTTCAGCAAATTTACTCTGCTTTAAATAATGTGCTCTTAGGTTTTCTAGTGTTGTTGGTAGTTTTTAAGATATAGAGCTCCGAATGAAAAATGAATGTTTTTTTAAAGTTTTGAAACACTCGCCATTTTTTATTCCCCCTACCTATACTTGGCAGACTCATCAGTTTTGACTAGTAATTATACCTAGTTTTCATTAAAGTAACCAAAAATTGGGGTGAGATAACTGCCATTTTTTCTTCCCGCCTCCTGTACTATTAGGGTTAACAGTCTATATCTTCTCTCTCAACTATCCTCAACTCGTATTAAGTTTAATACTGGTACTAATGTTATATTACATTTACAATATAAATGCAATGTTACATGATTTAAAGGTAGTTAAGGTTGAACTAAATGGTGAAATAAAAGAAAAGCAAAGAGAGGAAGGTGAGTTAGGAATTTAATTAAAATAAATTAAATAGATTGAAGTAGAAATCAAAAGGAAACTTAACAGGAGTGTTTTAAATATTCAATTACTAAAACTGTAACAAATTAAATAAATATAAAGATGGAATCATTTCATAAAAACAATTAAATTATAATGTAACCCTGCAATAGAAATATTTTTACAAATTATTCAACCAATTCTTTGTAATTTAAAACCCTGAAATGAAGTAATGCGATTCCTTCATACCAGCTATTGTTTGTGATATAGATACACTAACATTTTCCATTCTTTGGAACATTCTTACTCTCGAATGATTATATATTGAGCAATATATTGAACAATATATCATATAGTATTTCATTCTTTATTCTACTACAAATTTTACCTAGTTGTTGAGAACAAATTTGGACGATAGTTTTATTCTTTACGTACTTTTAGAAATTCAATGGAACGGTCCACAAATTCTTTTTTGTTCCATTTATACCTGACAAAACCGGTGACGTAATGAGTATTGTTCTCCTTATTCAATTTTCCTGAACTATCAATTATCGTGACGTTTCTGGAGGAACAATAATTTAACGCGCGTCACTTATCAGCATTAAGGTTGGTGGGGAGGCATAGTTGTTGCCCTTGGGCTAGAGAACTTCAGTAATTGCTTGTCCTCATCCAAGTGCTCATCCCACATGAAATCCCCACTCCCATCCTCCAAGTTAATTTTCCTTGGGGATAATGTGCCCTGTATGGGCCTGACTGAAACAATTAATGTGCAAGTTTAGATTTAGTACGTGATATAAATCTATTCCACAGTTTTGTGTCCGTCGCTACTGATCAATTTGTTCCTTCATCATTAAATTTAATTTGTCCCATGCTCCCGGAAAGTCGTTTTTATCATCGTCATTTTCATCTCATTCTCATTAAATATATTTTATGTACATACTTCTTTTTAATAGATCTAAATAAAATAAAATATGTAATTTCATTAAAGTATGGAAAAAAAAAAAGATAAAAATTATTTTTAAAATACTAGTTATAATAGAAAAAACATCCCAGTCTCTGGAATATTATCAAGTTACTACCTAATGAGTCAATTGTTTGCTTATTTTAAAGTTAAAAAGAAAAAAAAGATAAGGTCATTGCACATCTCACATCAATGGTTAAAAACATACGTGGGGAACCCCCGAAACCGGCCCGCTGTAAGATTTGATCCGGCCCGCGAAACATTTTGAAAAACCCAATTAAATAAAGATATTACTCTGCTTACTCATGCTCGTAGAATCAAGCTAGCGAGCAAGCCGAGTAGCGGCGATCATCCAAGAGTAAGGCGCCTCACTGGCGGCGCAACAAAAGATTACTGCTTCTAAAATGTTCTTCACTAGACGATTCTAGATTATTCCTTCAATTTGCCTATAATAGCGGGTGGATGGCCCGCACTTTAATTCAGTTCTATTTCAGAGCTATCGAGGAGATAACTTCGACAAGCTATATCTTAGCAAACTGCTAGTGCCGTCAATTTGCTTTGTGACTTTGTGTCCATCTTGAGTAATAATATTTTATTATTAAGTTTATCGATCGAAAAGTTAACGAAAATGAAAAGTAAGATGCAGAGGGTCCGCCTGTTTCAAGAAAAATAAAATGAAGAATTCTTTTTTTATCTTGCACAATGGTAAGCCTATTTCTTTGCGGTGTAATGAATCCATTTCAGTGAGGAAAGAATTCAATATAAAGAGACATTACTCAACTAAGCATCCTCTGCTGCACTCACTGACAGGACAAGAAAAGACAAAATCCAGAAGCTTGCCGCAAGTTTGAAAAACAGCAGCACATGTTTCATAAACAAAGAACACAACACGATAATGTTGTGAAAGCTAGTTTTATAGTTAGTTCAAAATTGGCAGTCATTAAAACGATTTGCCGAAGGAGAATTTATCTACGAGTGTATGTTAGAAGTTAGCAGTGTTTTGTGTCCTGAAAAGAAAAATTAGTTTGTCAAGACGAACTGTTGTCCGTCGTATAGAAATGATGGCTAATGATATAAAAATAACATTGACTGTAATATTTGTATAGTATTTGACGAGAGCACCGATTTGTCTGAAACAGCTCAACTGGCTATATTTATTCGAGGTATTGATAAAGAGTTCACTGTTACTGAGGAATTGCTTCCTTTACAGCTGCTAAAAGGAACCACTACAGGAGAGCACATTTTTAATGAAGTTCAAAAGGTGAATACCTTGTGATACCTTGGATACTTGTGGATACAAGTTTTGGCTGGCCATGGTCAACATTAGTTGGTGTATGTACAGATGGTGCACCTTCTATGGTCGGCTTACGTAAAGGTTTCATCGGAATTTTGAATGAAAAAGCAATTGAATTAAATGTGCAAACAGATGATTTGATAGTCCTTCATTGCATTATCCACCAACAGAACTTGTGTTCTAAGTCCAATCGACTCCAGAATGTTATGAATGTGGTAGTAAAAACCATAAATTTAATTCGATCCCGAGGGCTTAACCATTGTAAGTTCAAGGCGTTTTTGGATGAAATATCATCCTAACATATTATTGTCAATTCAGATGGCTTTACAAAGGGAAAATGTTAAAACGTTTTTAGCTTAGAAATAAGAGAGCAGATTTAATGGAAATGTTTAAAGGACAGTTAGTAAATGATTTGTTAAGCCATTTGAAAGCGTTTCAAAACAAAAGCTGCTGTTGAAAGGCACAGATGCTGTCTGGTAACAGTTATCATTTCACCGCGCCCTCTGAGTATGAAAATATTGCTTATGCTCAATATGCTAAAGTTACTCAATAACTCTAGTTACTGTCGGAGCGATTTTCGAACAGATTTAGCGATTTCAAAAACATGATTCAATTTGTTTGCTACTCCAACAAAAAGCAATGTACAAAATGTTCCAATACTCTTGCAAATGGAATTGATTGAAATTCAAGAAAACTTTCCCCTAAAATCTAAATTTTAAGACGTGGAGTTGTGCGATTTCTGCAAAAAAATACCTCTAAGAAGACCACTATGCAGCTTAGGAAATTCGCAAGAAGATTTGTGCGTTTGACAGTACTTATAAATGCAAACAGTTCCTTTCAATTATGAAAATTAATAAATCAAAACATCGTACAAGGTTGACTGACTATAATTTGGAAAATTCTTTACGTCTTTGTATCAGTGGAATTAATCCAAATTCAAGCTCAGGTGTCTCATTGATTTCGGTGTCGCTATATTTCACGATTTAATTAGAATATTGTACCTATTTCTTTTCATTTCATTTTGTTATTTTAATTAATTGTATCATAATAACAACGTCGTATTATTTCATGTCTGATATCTATCTTTAAAAATTATGAACACTACTTTAAAACAGTCCTTTTAAACGCGGCTCGCGAACGAATTTGCACATTAAAGTTTGCCCCACAGCATGTCAAAGGTTCCCCATACCTTTTTTAAAACATAATTACTAAATAGGGACAATACTTCAGCCCAAGAAATTTAACACTTGCTTATATAAAACGTACTCATCTTATATTTTTTGTCTTGATTAAACTTTGAACTACTTGGTTACTTCCTTATATTTGAGAGACTTAGATTTTTTTGTTGTAAACATTCGAGGATATCTTAAAAAAAAAAAAAAAAACCTTAGTAAAAATCACACCCGAATTTTTAGGGTTTGAGTTTTTTTTTTTAATTCTACTTGAAGATTTTTTTATTATTTCAATTTAGAAACGTGTTATTTCAGATGTTATATTTCAATATTTCGTTTTCGATGATTTCATAATATAAATTAAAAAAAAAATTGCTGACCCTGTAATTGTCTGATTGTTGCGCATTATCAACGTCACTTAGTAATGTTATGTATGACATTACTAAGTATACTACTAATGTCAGATATACCAAGATCAAATTGGATTGTCAGAAAGAAGCATTCTTGAGCTTTGCACAGAAGCTCGAATAGTGACCTTTGAACGCACTCTTGTTACATCAGAAGTTAGTCAAAAAAGTTTTTAAACTGTATCATCAACCTGTGACAATTGTAATTTTTTAAATTAGAATATTTAGTTTTTAATTTTTAAAAAACCTAAATTGGGTTTGGTCCAGTTTTTGGAAATTTGACTTTTATTACAATTTTTCTTCTAGAAAAAATCTTAAAGAAATAATATGTATATTGTTTTTGTTTACTTTAATTTTATAATTAATTTCTCGAAGAAACAGATGTACTGAAAATATAGTACTTTATGAGTGCCAAAAATTTTGAGATTTGTGAAAAAACAAAAAAACAAATTTAGGGGATAATATCTGCCTGTAGTTATACCACACTTAAAAGCATATTAGTGTTTGTATTTAATTTTTTTTTTTTTGGTTTAAACTTGCTTCTTAATATTTTGCACGCTCACTTCTGAAGGTGGAAAAGTTTTATATTTATGCAGGGAACAAAAAAAAAAAGTTCTTAGAATCGAAAATTTTCACTTCCATTTCACCTTATAAAAATCTAAGAAAAAAAACGGGTTCCGTGTCTGCCTTTAATATGTGTTCAGGCATAATTGACAGAATCGTTTACTTTATCAATTTTATCTGATTCCATCAACTGCTTTTGTCTACGCATGCGTCAACATAAATTAGATAACACATATTTCGAAAACAGTTTTTCCGATTCGGCCCATATTTGCAAAGGTTGAGAATTGGTGTCTTCATAGTCTATTCTAAATTTTATTAAATTCAAATTATTACTTCCTCATACACTGAAGTGTTTTATTTTATTTATTATTATTTTTTTTTAACACGCGTAGTTGCCTGTAGATTTAATTCTAAAACGACAAATCAAATTTATTAGAAAGCAACGATAATAAAATTTATTCTTAAGTTTTTAAATATAGAATACTATGTAACTACTTGCCTGTTATGTGGTACTGTTGAGAAACCTGTACTGACCTATAATTAAAATACTTTTTATAATTATGCTAAGCGTCTGTTGTATCAGAGTAACTGTAGTAAAGTAGTTTAGAATTTCTATTTTTGTATAATGGTTATGTTTGTGCAGTTATTTTTTAATTAAAAAAGTATTTTAGTCTCTTTAAAGGCTCTGTCTTTATGAAATTAATTGTTCCCGTCGGACGAACTCCATTCTCATAGAAACTGGTTTAATAGAGCCTGGACCGTTAGCTAGATGCACTTTATTCCGATCACGAGTGCAATCAGGGATGATATGGTGCAGTAATATCTGCAATTGTAGGAGGCAATTCCCATTACCAGATGATAATCGGGCTATTGTACAAATCATGATAACGCAACTAAATTCGTTCTCTGTAATCATCAATGCATTTCACGTCTCGTTAAAGAGATCTTTAGTCATAACAAGATTAACCACTTAGTATATCACCTTCTCTTATGGAGAATAATTACTTAATATTTATTGTATGGAATAAATCCTGTTTAACTGATGTGAGTTCTAGATGCTTCTCAAGCACCTACATTCCATGTAAGCTAAATTCCTCAAGCTTCAGTTTACGGATGATCGTAAACGTCGAACATAGTTTTTAAAAAAAAAATTAATTCTTTATTTTATTTTTAATTGTATTGATTACGTTTATTTTGAATTAAAGTGTCTAGAGGATCACTACTCAACATCACTACAGAGGTTCTCTGAGCTTTCTTGAGGGTTTGATTAATATCGATTGTCATACGGTCTTGATAATATTGATACGGTCTTTCCTTTCTAAATTTTCGATAGCAGTGTAAGTCAAGTCACTTCGTATTGGTTACAAGTTATACAGGGATTCGGGCGAATCCGGGCTCTCCGTAGGTATCTGAAATAAAAAATATTGGACCAATGGCAGTTCTTAATCGTAATTTTCTCGGAACACCATTTCTAAAACAGTTCGTCCGATTTGGCTCGAATTTAGAAAATTTTGGAGATAAGTGAGTAATAAATTTTATCAGATGATGTCCACTATTTTTTATTAAGCCTGCACAATCGTATTTTCCTTAATACACGTATATTTCAGAAACGGCTCATCCTATTTAGCCCAGAGTTTGAAATTAGTGTAGACATGGTTTTTTATAAGTTTTATCAATTTTCATCTACTACTTTCCCTTACGCATGCGAAAATGAATTTTCTTTATACACCTATGTTGGCTTCTAGATTTTATTCTCAAACGAAAAATAATTAATCTGAAATACAGAAAATTACTTATCTAATATAAATATACAGGGATAAAACCCAGAAAAACAAATTTTGAAAAAGATTATTGGGGGATATACGGGAAAATATTAAAAATAAAAGAAGATAGAAATGGTGAGGAATCTATACTCATTTAAGTACTTGACAGAGGTTTTTGGTTGTCTTATAACTATCATGACTATGACTTATTACGCTTCATAAAATACCGTTTTCATGTGAGAATTGAAATTAATACGTAGAAAGTGTTCAAAACTAATGGTAACTTTGTGATAAGTACCATAATAAAAATAAAGGTATGAAGTCATAGTTGTTCGTGAACCAAGTACTATAAAAAATAAATCCCAATGGTTACAGCTCTACTAAATTAATGATGCAGGACAGCGAAAAATAAAAATAACGCAGGTGAAGAAGGAACCAGTTGGTAATGGGAAAGATTATTGGATCTTCCATGTTTAGGGTATTGTACAGTATTTACAAATTTAAATAACTGGAAGAGGTTCCTCTGTACAAAGAAGAAATCGTAGCTCCTCTGATTCTGAAGAATCTGATAAGACTTTAGTCACTTATCTTTATAAGTCACAGTATCTTTTAGTGGAAAGGGGCGGGTGTTGGAGAAGCCATCAAACTTTGCAGAGCCGAAATCCTGTGACACAACAAAGCTCTAAACAAATAATGACACTTCAAACACTCCATTAAATGAATTAGGAACATATATGATAGTAAAATACGTTTCATTAATCGTAATAAGTTATTTCCTCTCGCGATAGCAGCGAAGTGAATTCATGTGGTTTTACAATTGAATATACGTCTGATTGACGGATTAAAATTGTGAATCTTTCCATACTACATTGTTATATTTTACATATTACTATATACAGATCCGTATTACTCCGCTCGTAGATTCTGATTACTACAGCACCTACTTGACAAACAATCTAAACGTCCTATCTACAACAAAAAACTCTTGACTATATGATAATGAGACCTATTCAGAGGTACAGAATTGAACTTTGGGACACCACCCAACCATCAAATTTCTCCCGCATCCAATCCTCACAACTCAAAATCCTCTATGTTCCTTATTACGCCGCAAATAAACTCATCCATCAAGATCTCAACATCCTATTGTTTGCAGATTAGGTCCGAAATAGATATACCTCCTTCCATTACAAAATCCTTACCCACCCAAACCCATTAGTTCTTAATTGCTCATCCTTAACAATCCGTGATAATCCTCATGTGTACCGAAATAAAAATTACTCAGGAGTGAAAATTTAAAATTTCCTCATGGGATAAAGAACAAGCTGTGATGCTATTATAAAAAAATAAAATAAAAAAATAGAAATTGAAAAGTAAATTATATAGTAAACGAAACTTATGAAAACCTCAACAGCAACTACGTCTTTGCTTCTACCCTGAATTTTGAAATGCCATGTATCTTCCGTATCTCTCAGCATTGTTAAAAAGATTGGGAATGGTTTACTTATATTTCATTTTTTATTTTAGTAACGAACCGTATTAACATATTTACTTTCTAATTGTATTACAACCGTATTCACAACATTCTAATTGTGTACAATTAAACACAGATTGGTGTGAGGGTGACAAATTATTTTGTTCAAAACGATGATATTTAGATTTCTACATACAATAATTTATATTTATTTTGATGCAGTACTGTGGAATAAATATACACTCTCACTTTGTTGGTTACTATACGGCCGGGAACTTCTAATAATTTAGTAGAGATAGCTCAAAAACAAGGATAGCTTCACAATGGTGGAGTAAAATAGATTTTCAGATATATTGTATTAATTTTCCCTATCCTGAGAAAATTAGAGCGCTTGGAGCAATGGGTTCTTTAAAATTATAGATGCGGTAAGATGTAATTTTTTAAGCACTTTTTTTTTAACCAATGCAATATTTTTTTAAGGTGTTAAGTAGTTTAGGGTTTAATAAAATATTATAAGCATTGCATAGAGCATGACTCCCGCATTTCAGACGAGTAAATAGATATAGTAGAGTCATGAAACCTTATGGAACATCAAGCGTAATGAATGGAATGGAGCGTGAAGCGTGAAATGCATTGATAACAGGCTGACATAAATTTAAGCGTTATATGGTCCATGAGTGGGGCTTGTTGAGGGAGATATATAAAGTCGACTCATACCAATATATTTCGTTTTTCATATCCCTACGGGAAATTTATTATTATTTGATTCGCTTAATCGTTAAATTTACCAACTAATTGTTAAAAAATATAATTTGCAAAGCATATTCTTAGGTTAGTTAGTGCTCTTTTGAAAATTACTTGGCCATTAGGTAAGACTTTATTAAAACTATTTTAGGCAATACTTGGGATCTAGTACCAATATCCTGTCGTAATTAACCCTCCTTTCATCTTTCCTCTTCGCCAACTTCCGTCCATAGCCTCCTTAATAGGTTCCTGTGTTCCCGCTTAGTACTTCCTACCTCCTGTGTCAGCGATCGATCCCTTTGCCTTAGTTTGCCGCCAGGTCTGAACTTCACCTTCGAATTTCTGGGAAATAATTTACCTTTGCTCGTATGTTCCATGTGGTATATTTTAACCTTTCGTTTATTCTAAGTTTTTTAAAATATCATTTACTTAACGCGTTTTCTGGTATCCGATTCCAAAACTTTAAAAAAATGCCATTATGTCAGAAGAAAATTTTAGGATAAAAAATAGCGATTAGGTTTAACTAATACTGACTTCCTTAGCAGAAAAGTTTGATAAACTTTTAGTAGTAACCCAATCTAATTCAACTTTTGCTTCACTAATCTGCGTTAAGAAAATATCATAATTATAAAAATGTCTTATTCATTTAGTATTTGACTTTCTAAGTTTTATTTCTTAAACATTTGTATAAGAACTTGATTAGCAACTATTTTCGATTCAGTAATATCAATTTAATCGTGGTAAAATCGTAATGAATTCGGAAATTACTTAATCAGGTGAGTTTCGACGTCTTTCCATATAACCTATTCAGAAACATAACCTACAACGAAATTCACTTCAAGTGTTGTGAGTTGAATAAAGTATTTTTAAATTAATATTTTTCGTTTAAAAAAACAAAACATTTCAGATACATTTATAATCATGACAGTGTAACATTGCTGTCATAATGTCTAATATTGAGCTTAGTGAGTTTGTAAAATTTTTTAGAGCTATACGATAACGATAATGACAGTTTGCCAAAAATATTAGAGGGATCAAAAAATATCAAATATTTTAATGAGCGAGAAATTTTAATAACAGATTCAATAAGGATACTGTTGCAAGAACTTAAACATTTAAAAAAATAGTAAAACTGGAAGATATGATTCTTGATGATAGTACTAAAAAAACCGTCAAGTAGCATGACGTTTCCACTTAAAATTTACACTTGCGTAAATACCCAATTATGGTTTTTTTTCTTACTTTTCCGTCTATGAATTCAACCCTAAGTCTTATTAATCCGTAGGTGAAAGGATGGTAATAGTCTTGAAAAATTAAATGAATTGTATATACATAGTCCTCGACTTCATTGTCATGATTCTAATAAATATAAATGAGATATCCGTCTCGATTGAAAGATGATCAAAGCGATTGCATAGTACTTTATGTTCGGGTCTTATCATAGTCAGCGATGGATATTCTCCTCATAAGGACGAGATATTCATTACAGTGTAGCTTTATTTATGGACCACTAACTACATATGGGTATGGAAATCTTCTAACCTTGGAAACACGAACACATATTAATAGTATTTTTTTTCATTGCATATAACTAGAAATATGAATGTTAAAGTGTTATCATCGTAAATGTTGAAGAAATTGCTGTTTTGAAACGAGCAGGGATAATTTTAATTCGAAGTACAGTGGTAAGTGAAAGCTTTGTGGTGCCTGACTTCAGCACATTTTTTTTATAAAAAGTCTACAATGTTTGAAAAACAATTATAGGATTTAGAAAGCATGGACGGGCCATAGTGCAGTTTATTCCTTGATTTATATATTTTTCTACTTTGTCTAGTTTCAGTTCACCCAGTTGCTGGTGAATTAGCAAAAGCGAGGACTTTGTGAAACTTTAAATTAATATAATTTCAAAATGTTTCTATTTTCATAGAATCTATTACAGTCTGTTTTCGTTTCAATTAATGTTTCTTTTAGTTTCACAGCCGTATATTTTCTCCGTCCTATCCATTACAGTTCTCCACAAAGTTTAAATATTTATAGTTCCTAAAATTCTTTTTTTTAAATTATTTTAATAATTAGACCTTATTTGTGGAATATATTGGCTTACTTACAAGTTGAACCTACAGCTTGTAAACGTCTGAGTCCAGGGTTAGGGTCGATTCCTGTACTTGACAGTTCCTGAATATTCAGTCATTGCTCGGTCACTTCTAATTTTGATTTTCCATGTAGATGTGGATTTGAATTTGGACTTCTTAAAAATGCTGCTAAAGAGGTACTGAAGAACTTCCAATATTCTTCGAGGAAAATTCTGGTCTGTAGAACTTTTTGACGTGACAACGTCTTATAAATCATTTTGCGGGATGCCATGTTAGAAAAAGTGTCCCGTAACGGAAGTAGATTGTGGGGGAGGTAATTAGTAGTGTAGTAGTGGGGGTAAGAGGATTATAGATGCTGAGAGTCATGCAGGCAAAAGTGTCCCGTAACGGAGAAGGTAGTGGTGGGGATGGGTAAGAGTGAGGTGGTGGGGGTAAGAGGATTATAGAGTATACGTTGTCACGGAAATATGTCGCCTCCACGGGCACGGTTTTTTTTTTTTCAGGTTAGTAAAATATATAATGATATTATTCTTAAAGGATTCTCATAGCGTCCATGGCCACTATAATCGGTTCCATATGATGTATAATATTTTGTTTTATGATTCTATTTACCATTTTTATGGAGACTACATTGAATATTCCGTTAAAAGAGAAATGTATTCTCCCATATTTCAATAAATTATCTGTCTAAAAAGGTGAAAGATAGTTATAAACTAAAAATGTGATAGTTAAATTGAAAGAATTTTTAGTTTTGGGATAATATCAAGAATAGAACTGAATAAAAAATAACATTTTGTAATATTTTCTTGAATGCTAAAATGTATTTCGTTTTCAATTTTTTTTTTTTTACATTTGTCATATTTATTATTGTATTCGGATATCAGTAATAGGATAAGATAGTACGTTCGCATCACATATAAAAATATATAAATAACAATAAATAGGAAAAAAAAATTAAATTGTTGTTAGATAGTTTAAGTGGTGGTCAAGAAAGGTGGAAAATAGTAAAAAAGGAAATATTTTTTATGTATGATTACATTTATGTAATGTAATGTGTATATATTTTTCGTTTTCTATTTTGTGCGGACAAATATAAACCTTCTCAAAATAAATTAAACTTAAAATGAAATAATAACATCGTGAGTGCAGTGCATCTAATATGAGTTTGCCTGAGGGAGAGGATGCGCAGAGGAAAACCCATTGTAGACATACTTTTGCTATGTATACCTGTCGTTGATTGGGATGCCAGGATAATCTCTGAAGGCAATTATCCAAATATATATTTATTAATTAAGATTATTTGAGTCCTGCAAAACTATTATAATTATTGAATTCCTTTCCATAGGCTTTAGTGCATACTAATATATATATAGTTTACCAGTTATATATCCTTACATTCATAATATATTGTTACCATAAATTATATTTTTTTATTTAATTATTTATTTATTGTAATTTATAACTGTTCAAAATAATAAAATAGGTAAATATGTACTATTTTTCATATACACTTGAAAATCTTGGGAAGGAACCACCCATATGTGGTACTTCAAACATTAATTTAAATTAGAAGGTCCCGTGGCCATCTTCTTTTCAGACGCCTCTGGGATTATCAGGGATTGTTAAGGATGAAAGATTAAGAATTAACGGGTTAGGATGGTTAAGGAGTTTGGAATAAAAAGACGCATATCTGTTTTGGGTCAAATCTGCAACGAATGGGGTGTTAAGGTCTTTATGA
>NW_027112716.1:499624-502423 GCF_000696795.3 Halyomorpha halys | reverse complement strand
GTGTTTGTGATGCATTAGTTGGGTCGTTGTTTACAGAAAGTATACATGTGTCATCAGCGTATGTTGTTAGGACTGTGTTAGGGTGGGTTGGGATGTCAGCGGTATAAACCGTATAAAGAATGGGACCTAAGATACTACCTTGAGGAACACCGCCATAAATTATATAAAATACAATAAGGGATGATATTGGTTAATATAATAGTATACAAACTATATAAAGGAACAAAGTATTTTCTTATATTTGATTGCTATAAAATGATAAAATTAAATTATAAAATGATTATTTGTTGCTTAATCGATATATAGCACTCACTATATCATTTATTTCTATTTACAATATTTAAATTCAACCTAGAGAACTCCGAACCTAGCTTGTCTCCGAAATGTAAACAAAAAAAAGCTGGACTTAGGAACATCTCGTTGCTTATCTCCTAACTGTCATCGGTATCGAAAGCAAGTGGAGGATGAGCAAGAGCGCTGGTTGAGAACCTATATTGTGACAGAACTCCAATATAATTACTGAAATATCTCGTTCGAGACAGGTTTATTTATTAGTTATAACAAAAATATCTAAAATACTTTTTAATTTTTGCAACACCTACGTTTCAGCTATTCCGGCCATTCTCAAGGATTTTATCAAACTTATTCACAATATCACAGATACATAGGTCATGAAATTATTCTAGGGTATTATGCCGTTGTCAGATTCTATCATTAGTCAATAACCTACAATTATCACAGTTTCATTTATTATAATTATTTATTTTACAATGTCTTTTTTACTCTATCAATATATCAAAATTGTTGATATAGTGATGCAGTGAAAAATAACGATAGGCGAAAAATAAATTGTAATAATAAACCAATGTCCTCTGAAGGAATGTAGCTTTTAATTTTGGTCTTTGTATTGCCCCAGAGACGCTATTAGTAGGGATCAATAATCTAAGAATTAGATTAAAATGTCCAATAGTAGATAACACTTTTTACAATAATTTGATTTTTGCTAATTGATGGTGCCCTGTGCACTATCTGGCACTCAATGAAAAGACTTGGGGTCCCGTTAACGAAATACTGTAGTATTTGCCATAATATTATCTGTAATTGGTTCAGTGCTTGACCTAAAAAAGGGATATCTCCAATGAAAATAATTTATATGATTATTGTTACTTAGGAGTGCGGTAGCCCCGGGTAAGGCGCGTGGCTACCAATTCCAAGGGCCCGAGTTCGATTCTGGCTGGGCAGAAAATTGTTTTCTGTTACACAATTACGAAATTCAACGGAGATAAAGTGAAAAAAAACTTTATTGGTAAACAAATAGTACAATGAACATTACGACATGCTACAACTATTACTAGTACAGATCTAACAAGCTTGGGATTGATGGGGGTATATATAGGAGCTGTGGAGGGAGGTGGCTCGGAGTTGTAGAGTCAGCAGGAATTGCTACCATAACTCACTATGACCGTGAGTCAACCCTGTGGTTTCAGGAGGCCTCAGAACTCATAAAGTGGGTACCCTTAATTGGGTAAAAATCTAGCGGTCGAGCGTGATTCGGAGCAAATCACCTCCTTGCACAACCGTTGGTATAGTAACAGTACTGAAACCCTGACCCTTCATGGATCGTAGCGATCCGTTTTTTATTTTTTGTTAATTTTTACCTCATAAATGTGATAACAAATATAATGATTCCGCTTACTAAAATAGCTATGATTTATGTTCACCATTTATATGCCCCATCACAGATAAAAAAAACTGAACCATCTGGTAAGAGATTCGGAAAGTTGTGTAGCACAAGTATATCTTTTCGGATAACCCTTTATGTATGTATTCTTTTTGTAAATGCCCTTAGTAAAGTATTATCGGAATATATTTTCAAACTGGAATAGGTGATATTTTAACTTGAGCACTTTCCTTTCTAGGTTAATGTTGTGTGGCAATCGCTACAGGCCCATCAGTCATTCTACTGGCCTCCGCCAAAGTTTTCATGGCCCATTTAAAAAGTTCGGTATATTTAAATTAATCATTGTATGATGTAACCTAACGCTCCTGATAAATAGCTTATTAGAGCCCCAAATGAATTATTCAGTGGATTCTTTGATTACACACATCGGTGTTTGTTTGGTGGACTTAGCAAACAAGAAAAAGTGTTATAACTACTGATAACTTTTAGCAGTTATGATAACTGTTAAAAACCTGACCGCCGCGATACTTTATATTAATGGTATCAAATAGGATATATTTTAATATAAATGAATACATTATTGATTGGAGTGCACCATATCTTATGTGTAACTAGACATAAATTGTAACGTACTTATGTATTATTACGATATTTTATTATTTTAGATCGTAATAATATTTCCTATATTCCGATCAGATATAAATCGTAATAGAAGGAGATGATCTCTGGCATTTAAGAAAAAACAAAAATAGTTTTGCCCATCAATAAATGGGTGAAGACCTAAAATTCAGGTCGAATCGTCGGCACGAATTGATAATCTTTTATTTATTTGTTGACCGCACTCCCGACTATCTTCTCCGCATATTTCTATTTTTTTCTAAACGCCAACCCTGACCATCCCCACTATTATGACAACGTTGGTCACGGGCACATAGTGAGCTCACTGGAGGCAAGAGGTGTGTCATCCGACCTTACAAATGTGATTGCGGCTCTCCTAACCACAAATAAAATAAGGATCACGATTGGAACACACACGACTAGCCAGATCAATGTCTTGCGGGGGGTGCCTCAGGGAGGGCCCTTGTCGCCTTCGCTGTTCAACCTAGCAATCGATCATT